>NC_054704.1:92516652-92739152 GCF_016097555.1 Gigantopelta aegis | reverse complement strand
CTCCATTGATGTACTGAATAACACAATTAAAATATATACATCGTAACAAGGCTACCTCCACTGATGTACTGAATAACACAATTAAAATATATACATCGTAACAAGGCTACCTCCACTGATGTACTGAATAACACAATTAAAATATATACATCGTAACAAGGCTACCTCCACTGATGTACTGAATAACACAATTAAAATATATACATCGTAACAAGGCTGCCTCCACTGATGTACTGAATAACACAATTAAAATATATACATCGTAACAAGGCTGCCTCCACTGATGTACTGAATAACACAATTAAAATATATACATCATAACAAGGCTGCCTCCATTGATGTACTGAATAACACAATTAAAATATATACATCGTAACAAGGCTGCCTCCATTGATGTACTGAATAACACAATTAAAATATATACATCGTAACAAGGCTGCCTCCACTGATGTACTGAATAACACAATTAAAATATATACATCGTAACAAGGCTGCCTCCACTGATGTACTGAATAACACAATTAAAATATATACATCGTAACAAGGCTGCCTCCACTGATGTACTGAATAACACAATTAAAATATATACATCGTAACAAGGCTGCCTCCACTGATGTACTGAATAACACAATTAAAATATATACATCGTAACAAGGCTGCCTCCACTGATGTACTGAATAACACAATTAAAATATATACATCGAATAACACAATTAAAATATATACATCGTAACAAGGCTGCCTCCATTGATGTACTGAATAACACAATTAAAATATATACATCGTAACAAGGCTGCCTCCACTGATGTACTGAATAACACAATTAAAATATATACATCGTAACTAGGCTGCCTCCATTGATGTATTGAATAACACAATTAAAATATATACATCGTAACAAGGCTACCTCCATTGAGGTACTGAATAACACAATTAAAATATATGCATCGTAAGAAGGCTGCCTCCACTGATGTACTGAATAATATAATTAAAATATAAACATCGTAACAAAGCTGCCTCCACTGATATACTGAAAAACAGAATTAAAATATATACATTGCAACAAGGCTGCCTCCATTGATGTACTGGAAAGAAAGAAAGAAAGAAATGTTTTATTTAATGACGCACTCAACACATTTTAATTACGATTATATGGCGTCAGACATGGTTAAGGACCACACAGATATTGAGAGGAAACCCGCTGTCGCCACTTCATGGGCTACTCTTTCCGATTAGCAGCAAGGGATCTTATATATGCACCATCCCACAGACAGGATAGCCCATACCACGGCCTTTGATATACCAGTCGTGGTGCACTGGCTGTGACGAGAAATAGCCCAATGGGCCCACCGACAGGAATTGATCCCAAACCGACCGCGCATCGAGCGAGTGCTGTACCACTGAGCTACGTCCCGCCCCCCATTGATGTACTGAATAACACAAAATACATACATCGTAACTAGGCTGCCTCCATTGATGTACTGAATAACACAAAATATATACATCGTAACTAGGCTGCCTCCATTGATGTACTGAATAACACAATTAAAATATATACATCGTAACTAGGCTGCCTCCACTGATGTACTGAATAATAGAATTAAAATATAAACATCGTAACTAGGCTGCCTCCACTGATGTACTGAATAAGATAATTAAAATATATACATCGTAACAAGGCTGCCTCCACTGATGTACTGAATAACACAATTAAAATATGTACGTCGTAACAAGGCTGCCTCCATTGATGTACTGAATAACAGAATTAAAATATATACGTCGTAACAAGGCTGCCTCCACTGATGTACTGATTAATAGAATTAAAATATATACATCATAACAAAGCTGCCTCCATTGATGTACTGATTAACAGAATTAAAATATATACATCATAACAAAGCTGCCTCCATTGATGTACTGATTAACAGAATTAACAAGGCTGCCTCCACTGATGTACTGAATAACACAATTAAAATATATACGTCGTAACAAGGCTGCCTCCATTGATGTACTGAATAACACAATTAAAATATATACGTCGTAACAAGGCTGCCTCCACTGATGTACTGAATAACAGAATTAAAATATATACATCATAACAAAGCTGCCTCCATTGATGTACTGATTAACAGAATTAAAATATATACATCGTAACAAAGATGCCTCCATTGATGTACTGATTAACAGAATTAAAATATATACATCATAACAAAGCTGCCTCCATTGATGTACTGATTAACAGAATTAAAATATGTACATCATAACAAAGCTGCCTCCATTGATGTACTGATTAACAGAATTAAAATATGTACATCATAACAAAGCTGCCTCCATTGATGTACTGATTAACAGAATTAAAATATATACATCGTAACAAAGATGCCTCCATTGATGTACTGAATAACAAAATTAACAAGGCTGCCTACACTGATGTACTGAATAACACAATTAAAATATGTACATCGTAACAAGGCTGCCTCCATTGATGTACTGAATAACAGAATTAAAATATATACATCATAACAAAGATGCCTCCATTGATGTACTGAATAACAAAATTAACAAGGCTGCCTACACTGATGTACTGAATAACACAATTAAAATATGTACATCGTAACAAGGCTGCCTCCATTGATGTACTGAATAACAGAATTAAAATATATACATCATAACAAAGATGCCTCCATTGATGTACTGATGAACAGAATTAAAATATATACATAACAAGGCTGCCTCCACTGATGTACTGAATAACACAATTAAAATATATACATCATAACAAGGTTGCCTCCATTGATGTACTGAATAAGAGAATTAAACTATATACATCATAACAAAGCTGCCTCCACTGATGTACTGAATAAGAGAATTAAAATATATACATCGTAACAAGGATGCCTCCATTGATATACTGAAAAACAGAATTAAAATATATACATCATAACAAGGCTGCCTCCAGTGATATTAAATTATATACATAGTAACAAGGCCACAAGTTAAACTTACTTAATAAGGAGACCTCTATTACAGTACATGTCTTAACAGGCTACAATATAATTCTTCCCAAGTGCTAAAACATAAAATGATCTGTATTAAGCAGAAAACTCTTGGTGTAGTGGAGGCCATTTCAAAATTGAAGACGGTTTAACAAAATTCCCCAAGCCTACATATCAATAACAATTTAAAGTTATTTGCTGCAGATAGACAGAAAGAAAGGAATATTTGGTTGAACGATACCTCAGCACATTTTAAACAAAGTATACAGTAAAACAGATTTAAACCGCACAGCCCTTAGTTTATAGCTTTATTATAAAGTTAACCTTGAAGTCAGTCCTTAAAATGTTAATTTATTTGTGACTAAAAAGCCAATTATAAGAATATGTTTATGTTGGTATGCTTGTATACAAATGATGTCAAACATAAATTTATGTTTATGTTTACTATATTCTTATTTCTCACAGAATCTTGGGGAAAGATGAATTTGTTTTAATTCCTTTAATGTTTTAAATATGAAATACAAAAAAATAATTAAAAAATAATTATAATAAATAAATAAATAAATTTAAATAAATAAATTTAAATACTGTAAATCATGAAATTAATGCGAGCAAGTAATTAATGCAAAAAATGCGGCGAACAGATCGACGCAATAATAACTTGACGCATTTTGTTTAGTCTCATTCCCAATACAAAAAATGAATAAAATAAAATAAAACTTTTATAATATAAAGATGAAACAAAATACAAAAACTATTTTTGTTAAATGTCTTTTTGTGAATACTTCAAGAATCTTTCTTTCATTTCGATGTTGCCAGTCTATTCTCACTTTCCTGGAATATCATAGCGGTTATATAATAGAGTGATGTTCCAAATGTTTTGTTTTTAAAAAGCTCATTTTGCGATGTGAGTATTTTTCTAATTTTCTTACACTTATGGATTACTGTATACATTTAAACTGTTTTGAACATTTGTAAAATTATAATCAACAAATTGTATTACTAAATATATTCCTTTAAAAATGAAACAGTAGAAAATTATATAACCGCAACCAACAATCCGTGCATATTTCATCAAACCATTTGGCTCGACTCTATACATGGCATTTAAGTTAGACTGGTCGCAAGTTGTCACTGTTGCAATACATCACATTTGTTAACGTCTATTACTGTGCTGCGCATCAAGTGTATAAAATCAGTCTAAAACATTTGTTAGAATAATACGTCTGCGTTCGCGTGAAATATTGTGCCCTGTAATAGCGACCCGTTTACCTTTTATTCCTACTGGTAGATTAATTTGAAGCAATCACCACACAAAAGTGCGAGGCATACCCTTAACAATAAGGTGTAGTTATACTAATTACACTGCTTTAAGTAATTAGGGCTTCCTGGTCGACCCACCATGCGATTAGCTTCAGATTATGTAGTAGCTGTGAAAACAACTACTGACTTCTTTTAACATGAAAGATGAAGCCCAAACAATATAATAACAACACAACTGTGGTTTTTATGTGATGTGGACTTTTGCCCGACGCATTAATAAAAATACGCATTTTTGTTCACTCATGTACGGACGCAATAATATCATGACATATTAATTACATGATTTACCCTCTTTTTTTTTCTCCGATTGTATAAGATGAAGCAAGACCTTTGTTCATGCTCTCTGCAGTTACCCCCCCCCCCCCCCCCGGGGGCACTGATTACAAGCTACGGAGTACTACTGGAGTATCGTGTCGCGTACACCGGGTCACGGGCAACCGTGACTTTGGTGTACGGCGACGCGCAACCACAGAAGAAGAGGAGAACGAGATGGAGGAAGAGGAGAAACCCGCAGGGAGCGGTTCAGGGGGGGCCAAACCCGGTAGCTCAACTACCGGCAGCGGCTCCTTCTGCGTCGCCGCGCCCTGCAGTTTCGCCCAAGAAGAGGAAGGAAGAGACCGTGGTCCCAACTTCTACTTCAGAGACGGCCCAAGAGAAGGAGTCCAGCACATCAATTTGCGAAACTCCGACCCGGCGGCCCACTTCATCTTGGGCTACTCTTGCGTCCAGTGGCATGTCGCCAACTTTACCGGTGACAACTACTGAGACGCAGGACCATCAAGGTGCCGTTGGAAAGCGGAAGGCGGAAGCGTCGATTGCGGTCACTACCACCAGGACACCGCTGAAACAACCACAGCCACCACCCGAAGGTGCAGAGTCCGGAGACACCATGGACCCCTGGACCCCTGAAGCTGAATCGACGCTACCTCAACTGCTTTGTCGGTAACATCTTGGACACCAAAAAGCTTCTCACGGTTCCACGCTGTAGGAACTTTGAGGACATGCCCGACGGACAGGGGGAGTACGAGCTGCACCCAGTGACGTTCAAGGACGGGAAAAAAGCTGTGTGTGCAACACACCATCTGGACACTTTTCTGCCCACTTCAAACTCAATCCCCCCCCCCCCCCCCCCTGCCCCGGAATTGGTCACTGGCGAAGTCAGAGATTAAATCCGAGGTTGGCGTGCCTGAACCTCTGTGGATATAGGCACGTAAAAACTAGTGTCACGTCACGTCACATGATTTACAGTAGATAAATAGATAAATAAATAATTTTTTTTAAATAATTTAAAAAATAATAATAATAAAATAAATAAATAAATACATTTGTTTTACAGGTAAATGTAAACAGATGAATAAACTGTTTTGGCTGTGAAATTACGAATGGCAGGAAACCAACCAGGAAGTTGTACACGCAGTGTTTAACAAATGTTTTCTCATACATGTAGTCTCTGTGTATTCTATTACTCATGTCAAATGCATAACGGAAGTTTTAAATGCAGTGCCACATGGATATAACCAAACAAGAGTACTAACATGAATGGAATCCAATATCAGTTACAATATATTGGCAGTTTATCGGTGCAGTGAATAGGTTTCAATCAGGACATAACTTTGATAATAACTGGCTGCTTGTGTATTATCCTTGTTGTATTATACACATGTACAGTTATGTTTTCAGAATGAATCACACTAAATCAATGTCTTCCTGGTTGAATGTTGAAATGCACCACAATTCTGTAAGGAATATTGATGGACAGGCCAAAATGTACTCACAAATCTATAAAAAGTATGGACTCATATCTTAATATGTGACACGGGCAATTCCAAGGTGACTGACATTACATTTTAAGGAAAATGTTTTACAACTTTCTGTATTTTGGTTACTAATAAATCCAAGCATTTCTTGTTGTTAGGTTCATATTAAATGACTGTAAGCTACTTCATGCTGACACATACACACACACAAAACCCACACTCCAAAACAAAAACAAAAACAAAACAAAACAGAAAAAAACCCTTAATAAGCTGTGACTGATGTTATCAAAAATTAAATTTTTTTATAACACCAGTCACAATGAAGGAAGGAAATGTTTTATTTAACGATGCACTCAACAGAGTCAACACATTTTATTTATGGTTATATAGCATCGGACATATAGTTAAGGACCACACAGATACTGAGAGAGGAAACCTGCTGTCGCCACTTCATGGGCTACTCTTTTCGATTAGCAGCAAGGGATCTTTTATATGCACCATCCCACAGACAGGATAGCCCATACCACGGCCTTTGATATACCAGTCGTGGTGCACTGGCTGGGACGAGAAATAGCCCAATGGGCCCATTGATGGGGATCGATCCTAGACCGACCGCACATCAAGCAAACACTTTACCACTGGGCTATGTCCTGCCCCTCAGTCACAATGAATTCAACTGCCACCTGATGGTCGTCTGATGAACTTCATCCATTCATTAATTAGCTTGTGGTCATCTAATATGATTAGCTTGTGGTCATCTAATATGATTAGCTTGTGGTCATCTAATATGATTAGCTTGTGGTCATCTAATATGAAGCACCGGCCTCGGTGGAGTCGTGGTTAGGCTATCAGTCTACAGCCTGGTAGGTGCTGGGTTCGGATCCCAGTCGAGGCATGGGATTTTTAATCCAGATACCAACTCCAAACCCTGAGTGAGTACTCCGCAAGGCTCAATGGGTAGGTGTAAACCACTTGCACCGACCAGTGATCCATAACTGGTTCAACAAAGGCCATGGTTTGTGCTATCCCGCCTGTGGGAAGCGCAAATAAAAGATCCCTTGCTGCTAATCGGAAAGAGTAGCCCATGAAGTGGCGACAGCGGGTTTCCTCTCAAAATCTGTGTAGTCCTTAACCATATGTCTGACGCTATATAACTGTAAATAAAATGTGTTGAGTGCATCGTTAAATAAAACATTTCTTTCTTTCTAATATGAAGCAAACAACAATAAATGCCAGGATACAATAGTGACCAAACACTGTCAGGAAAGGTCATATGCTAGTCAGAGTGGAACTGCCCCAACTGGTGTTTGTGTAAATACTATTATCTATAACCAATAAACTCATAATCCTTAATATTGTGTTTAACTGTTTAATAGCAACATGTACAGTGGAAAAGAATACATAAAAATGGAAGATAAAGTCTGTTGTTAGAAGAAAGGAAGGAAATCTTTTATTTAATGATACACTCAACACATTTTATTTACGGTTATATAGCGTCAGACGTATGTTTAAGGACCACACAGATAATTGAGAGAGGAAACCCGCTGTCACCACTTCATGGGCTACTCTTTTTGATTAGCACAAGGGATCTTTTATATGTACCATCCCACAGACAGGATAGTACATATAACAACCTTTGTTACACCAGTTGTAGAGCACTGGCTGGAACGAGGAATAGCTCAATAAGTCCACCAACAGGGATTGATTCTTTTGTTAGACTAAAAGTTATTAGTACCACTGAGATACATGTAATTCCAGTCCACACAAACAAATTAATTCAAACTTTGTTTTTGTTTAACGACACCACCAGAGCAGATTGATTTATTAATCATCAGCTATTGGATGTCAAACATCTGTTAATTTTGATATTTAGTCTTACAGAGGAAACCAGCTACATTTAACGACACACTCAACACATTTTATTTACGGTTATATAGCGTCAGATGTATGTATAAGGACCACACAGATAGTGAGAGAGGAAACCCGCTGTCACCACATCATGGGCTACTCTTTTCAATTAGTAGTAAGGGATCTTTTATATGAACCATCCCACAAACAGGATAGCACATACCACAGCCTTTGATATGCCAGTCGTGGTGCACTGGCTGGAAAGAGAAATAACCCAAAGGACCCACTGACAGGGATCGATCCTAGACTGACCATGCATCAGGCTACGTCCCGCCCCAACAAACCCGTTAGTTCTTGTGTAAAACAGTGTAACTACCAAAGCTGCCAATTCACTTTTAATTATATTTGTAAAATGTTACCAATATCAACAACAGGAAATGAATTGGTGTATAGCAACTGATATGTGCACACACCAACTGATCAGCTCTTTTCTCTAGGAACTCTTATCCAGCTATCTGTGTGTGTGTGGGGGGGGGGGGGGAGAGAGGGGGAGGAATTCTCTGTGGTGGGCACAAATGTAACTTCCAGCACCTGACACGGCAGTGATGGATGATATAGCAGAAAGTAAACAGGGCAGTCAAGGATAAACACACCACAGCAGACACTGGGTACCAACACACAGAGCAAGGGCAGCACACAGATATTACACACTGTGTTACTGCATTATCAGTTTGTTTGCTTATACATGTACATTTCATTTCATCTTATTTTTGCACTTATATCCAATTAAGGTTCAAGCATGCTGTCCAGGACAGCGAGTTAGTGGTTGGTTGTTAGTGGTTAGTGAGAGAGAAGTCGGTGTACTGGCCTTACACCTTCCTACCCAACAAGTCATTAAACTCACGCTCAATGGCAGCCAGTACCAGGAGACGAACCATGTACCTACCAGTCTCAAGTCTGATGGCTCAACCAATACACCACTGAGGCCAGTGCGGCATCAGCCCATCTTTGTTTATTAAAGGGACATACCCTAGTTTTTAAACACTAAGGCATATTTTTTTACTATTAGAGCCGTTTCTGATAACTGAAATCATACTTTACTTAGATTTTAGTGTGTAGATTATCCATTTCCATACATTCAAAGTGTTTTTGGTCATCCTGGTGTTTTTAATATCAAAAAATGCATTTCTCATATTTTTAAAAACGCACATGAGTCTGAGAAGTAACAGTTATGGAGTCAAATTTTAGTTTATTTTTAGAGGGTATTTCACCATTTCAAAGTCACAGATTCATGTTTCACTCAAATGTAACTTTATCCAAATGTGTTACAGGTTTGTAGATTAACTAAACTTCGTGTTAATTTTCACGGGTTCAAACTAGGGTATGTCCCTTTAAACACTATGCAGGAGGCTAATAACATGTTTAGACTTAATTTTCTGCACTGATGAAAATGACCATTACCAAACAAAATTGGGAAAACTTGAGTCTTGAAAAATAAGTTATTGTGAGCTTTTCATCAAAGTGAAAAATGTGTTTTGTTTAATAACACCACTAGAGTACACTGAGCTATTTGATATCCGATGTTAAACATTCCCACCGACAGGACAGTACATACAATGGCTTATGATATGCCAGTTGTTGTGCACTGGTTGGAATGGGAAAAAGTCAATGGGTCTGCCAAAGAGAATCAATCCTACAACCCTTAGCTCCTCAAGTGAGTGTTCTACCAACTGAGATAAATCCCACTCTATCAACAACAAAAAAAGTAAGTTTCCACATAACACTGAAAGCAGGAAATAACCTTTAGGTTTCAGATGCATTGAGTTATTAATGGTTATTAGGTTTCCATATTTCTTCTTCCCTGTTGAGAATTTACACATTAGGTACAGTATGTATTTGTTAAAAAAAAATGAAACTTTCTTTTTTATTTATCCGTAGGAAAGAATATATGTAATTATCATTTTGTATTTACAATAAAAAAACTGAGATAAAATAAATATTATTGAATTATTATTTAATCATTTTATTATGCACAATGCTCATATAAAAACTCCAACAGAACATTTTCAAAATTTCAAATTATAAACATATCAAGGTCATTTGGCATTGACAGATTAAATTAGTTAGTAATTTAAAGTACAGTTAAATTGATTATTTTTGGTTGTTGTTGACTTTTTAAAACCGTAAACAAGACAAATTAATGAAATTCCTGAATCCCGTTTCTTTTTCATCCTAAGTACATCAAGGCCACCTGCCTGACATTGACAAAGTATTGCTAATGCTCTTCTTTTTTTTCTCCCTAATTTAGTTCTGTTATTGACTTAATTACATTCACCCCAGGGGTCGAAATACTTCATAAAAGTGTAAACAAGACAACGTAATGACATAATCTGCTTCGGAGAAGCCTCCGAGAATATCACAAAGAAATATAATTAAACCCAAGTGTGAAATGATCAACACGGAAATTGTCCCGATATCTCGTAACTCACGAGCCATGATCTTCAAGAAAGGAACACTTCCTGTCAGTCTGAAAGATGCTCCACGGATTGATATTTCGGGATATTACAAGATGATATGGAAAGAAACCCTCAAGTCAGAGTGTGTCTGTGAAATCCAGTTATTTGAAGTAGTCATTATCAAGAGATACAATGTTTATATCCTGCTGGGGTCAAGGCCATGTTCATTCATTTCAGGTTATTGTGTTTATATTATCAAACAGGCATTGAAATAAGCAGAGTGTCTGGTCACTCATGTACGGGTTAATCCTGACATCACCTATGTTTCTGGGGATAATAAATATTAAAAAAACCCCAAAACAACCAACCCCCTCCCCCAAAAAACCCCAAACAAACAACAACAACAACAAACAAAAAACCACCTCATATACGGGTTACCAAAAAATATAGACCTGGTCCCAATTTTTCGAAGCTATCTTATCACAATGATATCGTAAAACCATCATAGGCTACAATGTCACTATGGCATTTGTCGTAGTGACGTCATAGCTTACAATGATTTTACAGTATCTATTTTGCTTAATGACACTGTTAGAGCTTATTGACTATTGGATATTAAACTTTGGTACATGTGATTCTGAGGAAACCTGAAACATTGATTAGCAGCAAGGGATTTTTCATATGCACTTTCTCACAAACAGTATAGCACATACCATGGCCTTTAATATATCAGTCGGTGGGTGCAGACAAAACCACACACAGAGATGGACACATGCACTGTATGTGTACACTGTACAGACAGCCAGCCAGGTTTGAAGTGGGTCATTATCAGAGCCTATTACGCCATTACAGCAAACAGAAACGCAGGCCAGTACTAGTATGCATATTAGCATCAAAAGTTGCGAAATTCTTTATGTGTTTCTTTAATTGTTTTCAATTGATTTCTGCCTCACTTCACAGCCCGTCTTGATTGCTGTGGGCAACACAGAGGAAGGGGGCATGAATGGAACAATTCAGGAAATGCATACACTCCGGCATTAAGAATGCAGTGTGATCAAATATTACAATATTTACATGTGCAAAGTTAAACACTGTGTGATGTTTATGGTGAAACAGGCACCACTGCAGATCACACATTCCTGTTCAAATATTGCCCCCTGTTGAGTTCAGTGTAACCATATACAGACAATAACAGAAACAAGGAGCCAGAGAGACCAAATGGAGTTAGAGAGAACCAATATTTCATACAAATTGTTCTGTGGTAATTTCATGAGCCACACGTAATAAATATTAGAATTTCAGGCCTGTAAAAATAAGCATAAAATAACATTGTGTCACGCTTAGGCTACTGAGACTAAAATATTCTAAGTTATAGATTAATTACATCATTTTTGTGGGCCCTACTCACTGAATATAAGTACCTTATTTGAAACATAATTAGTACTGGTGGGTTTTGGTTGTTTCTTTTTCTTTCAATTTTTTTTATGTAAGTAACATGCATAATTAATAAATATATATATATATATATATATATATATATATATATATATATATATATATATATATATATATATGGTATATATCTCGTCTATCATAAACCTTTTCCTGTGCACTGTGATAAACTTCCATAGGTGCAACTATAAACCAAGTTTCATTGAGCTTGGACCTACAGTTTGTGAGAGACTGATCTTAACGTGAAACTTTAAAATTTAAACTTTAATGCAAAAGATGACATCTTAAAAGTTACTCAGTGTACCTAGATATATCACCTTTTTCTTTCGTAAAGACAAGACAGAAAGTTAAATATAAGTCTATATATGTAAAAAATTATTTCTTACACACCCGTTAGTGAAAACACAATTAGTTATTTTTAATAACACATATATGTTCAGATATGTATGATAACATTTTAAAGAGATAAGACTGGCTGCTCCTAGGTGATGATCAGGTCATCAATGCCATACCATCCAATGAAAAAAAAAACAGAACTGTTGAATCGATCACTCTGTGACATAGAAGTTAACCTTAAATTGACTTGTCTGTGACACACAAGTTACCTGTAAGCGCAAGGGCCATAAATAGGTTTTGGTTGGAAAAGGCATTCAAATTTATGTATTCAATAAATACATTAGATATGCTCGTTAGACATGTTTTAAAACAACTTGTTATAAGATAAATGGTACCACTCATGTAGTATTCTCTATAAGGATACTTTAAAATATAATTTTAAAAACTAGACTGTTTGTTTGTTTGTGTTGACTTCCACTTCAAACCTCTAGCCACACATGTAGCATTTTGTTTAGGAAAAAAATGACCAGCCATGAAAGTTGAAACTGGCACTAAAGGCGATAAAACATAATGAATTCTCCATCAACTTGTGACAGACTAATGAACAAGCCAGGCGGTTATCTCACCCTGAAGATAAGAAATAACTCATTCAGGTGCAGATCCAGGGGGATGATGTTCAGTGTGTTTTCTTTTTTCAGTGTGTACGACGACATTCCAAAATACCTCAGATGTGTCGTTTAAATGTCACCATTCCCGTGTTCTAAAACTTTAACACTCACTCTAAATGTGAACTTATAGTCCGTCCCACATGGATTGTTGTTTTTTTATTTCCAAAACACTTTTACTTTTCTTTTTAAGTCAAACAAAACTGAAATTATTTACAAAAAACCCCTCAACATTTTGTTTAAGATGATGAGACAGATTATAAGTTGAATTTGGTGAATATACAACATAACTAAAAGCCTCGTTTAAAAATAAAATAAACATAATTCTTTAAGATACTTAATTTGTTAATTTGTATTAGCTAACAGTAACTTTCATTTTAATACCTGTAGATTTTCTAACCAAATATTTGTTTGGAACCAGCTTAAACCATATACACACATTATGAAGATGCTGAACTCAGCAATATATTTTTGTTGAACAAAAAAAAAAAGAACAAAAAAAGTACAAACTGTGATTGCATCACAAAAAAAATTCTACGTCTAATGAACAAACACACCTGTCCTACATAGAGAGAATTGCAATCATTTCTTTCCGAATGATAAACAGTAACACATGGAGAGTAACGATGCGTATTTGGCACAATTACGGACTGCCGTCAGCAAACTGCTGAGGGTATGCGACACTGACGAGCTGGGTGTGCACCCATGTTCTCCCATCAGACCAATGCCAAAGCAATTTCCTGGTGGCTGCAACTGGCATAAACAACATGCAACTCTGCGGATATATCCCCAAGGGCAACCTGGCATAGGTGATGTGTATACTTTTCTAAACATTACCTTCATTCCAGCCGTGTTTACTTTTCTGAATCAGCAGCCTGCTTTATGGTTAGCCATTTGTTTTACTGCTGGTACACATAGGTACTAGGTTCAAATCTCACTTAAGTCATAGCTATTCCGTTTTACTGCTGGTAGGTACTGGGTTCAAATCTCACCAAGTCATATCTGTTTGTTTTACTGACAGCAGATACTGGGTTCAAACCTCACTGAGGGCTAAGTTATGTCACTTAGGATATAAATTAATAATAATTGGTAACTTGTTAATTATCATCTATGTATTATTTATTTCACTTTCAATCTTTTACAAAGTGGCAGCTAGCTAGGATCTTCAATCTTCTTTATTTTCTACTTAGTTTTTGGCAGAAATTGTGGTCTGCCTAGACCAGTTTCTGCACCCCTGATTCTGGCCGGTATGTACATGTCTACTAGTATACCTGTAGGTCTTTCCTATAGGGTTTTTACAAACAGGCTTCAGTGTGTATGTAAGTAACTCTGCTTCTTTAAACAGGCAAGTTAAAATGGAAGTTGGATACTTGTTTACAAAATAGAAGAAGGAAAAAAAAAAAAGTTCCAACTTGAAGTACATTCCATTTACTTTAAGTTCAAGTGCAGTGATTAATGAAAATAGGTTATTTGTGGAGACATGTAATTATCCGCTAACATGATACTGGCATATCCAATATGTGGAAATAACCTACAGCTTAACCTGTCTGCCAAACGTCCCAAGCTATTGTAGCATGGCAAACATTAAAACGCCTTTAACAATTCGGAAACTGGATATGATAAGGATATAGTTATGTTTATTAAGTTAAAGTATAGTAATGCAAATGTGATAACATATATACAGCATGAATTAATAGGTACTGGTAACAAAAAAGCCATGTTAAAAGGTGAACAAAAGAGGTCATATTTGAAAGATACAGTATTTTTAATAGCTTTTCTATCAAATAATTACCAGCCTCCCATTTCTTCTTTCAAATGAGAAACCACATTGATGTATACAAAGTTAAAGGTTGTTTTGTTTAACAACACCACTAGAGAACACTGATTTATTAAGCATTAGCTAGTGGATGTCAAACATTTGTTAAATTGGACATATAGTCTTAGAGAGGAAACCCACTACATTTTTTCCATTTGTAGCAATGGATCTTTTATATGCACCATCCCATAGACAGGATAGTACATACCACAGCCTTTGATAAACCAGTCGTGGTGCATTGGCTAGAATGAAAAATAGCTCAATGGGCCCACCGACAGGGATCGATCCTAAACGGACCAAATATCAGACGAGCACTATACCATTGGGCTACATTGATGAATACAGACACACATTTACAACAGATTATCCACATAGCAAAATAATTGTCCATGATAGTATGATCAGATATGATTGTGCACCCTAACAAAATAAACTGATTTTACTCGAACATAGCGATGTTAATGCGGACTGAGAGATGGTTTTCCAGTTGGGGGTTTGGGGGACGCTGTAACAACATGGGACACAATTTTTTCAAAAGGCAAATTGTTTGCTAACTTGTTACACAACAAAGGTCTATTGGTCTATTGGAAACTGTAGGCCAATCACAATACGGGACAGTCAAGAAGTTCACATTGTATTATTCGACTATTTTCGGTATATCCTGGCAAAATTTGTTTTCTCTCGCACCATAAATTAAGGCAAAGTTCTCCAAATGACCACTCATTAAAAATTATAACAAGCGGAAAATAAAAATCGATAACGGAATATTTAAAAAGCTGAAATCTGTTTTATAAAGGAAAACAATTATGTCTGTATGATACAAAATTCTTCAATATTCATTTACTGCAATTATTAATCTACATAACATAAATATATTTAGAAAACTAAATTTTAATGAACACAAGATGATTGGCTGCAGCCTACCATTCCCATGAAGAATAGAGTGAAACCCATTCAATCAGCAACTTCTATTATACAGCCATCAAGATACTGTCCGAAATCATTTATTCAAGTCAGTTTTAACACTCCGAAATCATTCATTCAAGTCAGTTTTAATACTCCAAAATCATCCATTCAAGTCAGTTTTAATACTCTGAAATTATCCATTCAAGTCAGTTTTAATACTCTAAAATCAGCCATTCAAGTCAGTTTTAATACCCTGAAATCATCCATTCAAGTCAGTTTTAATACTCTGAAATCATCCATTCAAGTCAGTTTTAATACTCTGAAATGATTCATTCATGTCAAGTTTTAATATCCTGAAATCATCCATTCAAGTCAGTTTTAATACTCCAAAATCAGCCATTCAAGTCAGTTTTAATACTCTAAAATCATTCCTTCAAGTCAGTTTTAATACTCTAAAATCAGCCATTGAAGTCAGTTTTAATACTCCGAAATCAGCCATTGAAGTCAGTTTTAATACTCCAAAATCAGCCATTGAAGTCAGTTTTAATACTCCGAAATCAGCCATTGAAGTCAGTTTTAATACTTTAAAATCAGCCATTCAAGTCAGTTTTAATACTCCAAAATCAGCCACTGAAGTCAGTTTTAATACTCCGAAATCAGCTACTGAAGTCAGTTTTACTATGAAATCATCCATTGAAGTCAGTTTTAATACTCTGAAATCATCCATTGAAGTCAGTTTTAATTTAATCAGTTTTAATACTCATCCATTCAAGTCAGTTTTAATACCCTGATCCATTCAAGTCAGTTTTAATACTCTGAAAAATCATCCATTCAAGTCAGTTTTTAATCACCCTCAGTTTTAATATCCGAAATCCATTCAAGTCAGTTTTAATACTCTGAAATCATCCATTCAAGTCAGTTTTAATACTCTGAAATCATCCATTCAAGTTAGTTTTAATACTCTGAAATCATTCATTCAAGTCAGTTTTAATACTCTGAAATCATCCATTCAAGTCAGTTTTAATACTCCGAAATCAGCCATTCAAGTCAGTTTTAATACTCTAAAATCATTCCTTCAAGTCAGTTTTAATACTCTAAAATCAGCCATTGAAGTCAGTTTTAATACTCCGAAATCAGCCATTGAAGTCAGTTTTAATACTCCGAAATCAGCCATTGAAGTCAGTTTTAATACTCCGAAATCAGCCATTGAAGTCAGTTTTAATGCTTTAAAATCAGCCATTCAAGTCAATTTTAATACTTCAAAATCAGCCACTGAAGTCAGTTTTAATACTCCGAAATCAGCTTCTGAAGTCAGTTTTACTATGAAATCATCCATTGAAGTCAGTTTTAATACTCTGAAATCATCCATTGAAGTCAGTTTTAATACTCTGAAATCATCCATTCAAGTCAGTTTTACTACTCTGAAATCATCCATTCAAGTCAGTTTTAATACTCTGCTTTGTTGACTGCTGTAATACAAATTTATTTGAAATTACTAGTTTGCACTTACCTCAGTCAGGGCATGAAGTTGACCTTCATGGACACACACTCCCATAAATCTGAAATAAAAATATTTTACAGTTAACAATGTTAACGGCAAACGACAACCAGATGTACAATATTTAATTAGGTATAGTGTTTCTGTGTTTCACAATATTTACAGCTTGACTGTACTGAAAATGATAATATTAAAACATGAATTGAAATTAACTAATGAACAACAACAATTTTTTTTTTTTTTATTTAAACAGTGGGTTGTGGCACACCAAAGGAAAACAGTTTTCTGTTCACACACACCCACACCTGCCTCCCTATAAAGTCCTCAATCTACCCTTGCACGGAGGAGGGGCAAAGAGATATCCATCCGATATTTTCTGAAACTCATATTGTGAGATGTCTTCTTAAGAGTTCAGCTGGCCAAAAATTTACACATTGTTTGTTTTTGTGTTCATAGTTAGTATTAAGTTACACAAACTTAGGTTTAATGTGCATGTTCAGAACATGCGGTTCTGGTGCGGCCCAATTCTTTCATCCAAGACAAACTGATATGAGTATAGTATGGAGAATTTTTGGCATGCTTCCTTTTCATTTATTTTCAACTCATTTTCGTGCTTACATCCAGTTAAGGTTCAAGCACGCTGTCCTGGGCACACACCTCAGCTATCTAGGCTGTTTGTCAGGACAGTGGGTTAGTTGGTTAGAGAGAGAGAAAAGAAAGGGTGTAATGGTTTTACACCTACCCACTGAATTGTTAAAACTTGCTCTGGGTGGGTGCAGGTACTAGGCTGTGAGCCCAGTACCTGCCAGCCTTATGTCTGATGGCTTAACCACGACACCACCGAGGCCGGTACTAGGCTGTGAACCCTGTACCTACTGGCCTTATGTCCGATGGCTTAACCACGACACAGCCAAGGCCGGTTTGGCATGCTTCCACTATAATCTCAACAATGTAAAAGAAAGAAAGAAATGTTTTATTTAATGACACACTCAACACATTGTATTTACGGTTATATGGCATCAGACATATGGTTAAGGACCACACAAATATTGAGAGAGGAAACCAGCTGTCGCCACTTCATGGGCTACTCTTTTCGATTAGCAGCAAGGGATCTTTTATATGCATAATGCCACAGACAGGATAACACATATCACAGCCTTTGATATACCAGTTGCGGTGCACTGGCTGGAGAGAGAAATAGCCCAATGGGCCCACTGACGGGGATTGATCCCAGACCGACCACACATCAAGCAAACGCTTTACCACTGGGCTAGGTCCCGCCCCAATTCAACAATGCGTGTGAATAATTTTGCTTAGCTGTGACTATGCTTGGAGCTTCAGTCATGACTTACAACTTTAAAAAAAGCCATTCTGTATATTCTCTGTGTAAGCACCAAGAAGGCTCCCTGAGTTTGTAAACTATACTGTAGTATACATCAAAATCAGCTGACATGAAGCCAAGATATATGGCAGACATGCAAAACATATCAAGAGTTAGACAGAACAATAATACCGGGTTTCCATGAAGATGGCAAGGTCATGATAACTCAGTAAACATGCTGATTAGCACTTGCAACCAGAAAACACCGACAACTAGGAGAAACCTACACACATATATAAATACATATATATTCATACATACATGTATTACAAGTTCTACTTCACATTACTAGTTAATACATTTTCTTCTGTAACCTAAACATGGTGTTGGGAATGGGTTATAATTTCTTCATATATCGCTGGTTTTAAGAAATTTGAACCAATCAATCAGCTTTCGATTATATAATCAGACTATATATATATAATATAGGAATTTAATTTGTAGGATAATGCACCGTTTGCTAATTTTACCCTTAATATTCAATATCTAATTTCTTTATGTATTTACATACTCATGACAAAACGTTCCTGTGTAGCAAGAAAATGTATACAGAATTTCTTTTACTTGGAATCTGATCATAAAAATTTCACAAATGATTGTGTAACCATTCCCTTCAATATTTTGGAAGTGTTCTATCAGTTGCATGTGCTATCTATTCACGCTTCATCTGCACACCTTGTCTTGTGTGCATTTCAGGTCAAGTGCTTCTGTTTGACATCGTTTTGTTTATCACTGGACCACAAAATGATTATATGGCTTCTCACTTTTGTTGATATCTGATTGTTGACAACGTGATGTCATGGTTCTCAAAAAAGAATGTCTTCAAGCCATTTTACCACATTGCCATCATGTATACACATACACACATACAATACAATACCACCTATTCATTATTTCATCGGTTGACAAAGTGGTGCATCCCCACTATTGCCGATTATATCACATTAATAATGTATCGCCATTAATATGTATGTATACACACATATACAATACATTATCACCTATTCAGGACTAGCTTTGGCACTTGCCAAATTTGGCAATTGCGAATTTTACAATTAAATTGGCAAATTTTATTTGAATTTGGCAAAAAAAATGTGTGTAATAATTAATATTTTGAGCTAGCCCAGTCTATTGATTGTTTTATTTGTTTGTATAGTAGAGCATCCCTACTACCACTGACTATACCTACGTCAATTTATCATCATTATGTATATACACATAAGCAATAAGACGTCACCTATTCACCCAGTTTCATCGCTTTGATATAGACACCGTGTCATGTATATAACAATGACATGTGTCCCTGTTACATGGCCATACCCTGTAACCCAGTGACACTGACACGTGCTTGTATATATTATCACACTCACTGTAATATTATATTCACTTACTGTTCATCATCTATCTACAAAACCCTGTTCAAGTGGACACCTCTGTTATGTAAAAACCTGCCTTAGGTGACCATTTCACCAATTACATAACATACACTGACCTGTACAGTGTTTCTGCCAGAAAGAAGAAATGTTTGGGTATGGTGCTATGGAATTAACTGCAAGCACAGTCAAGAGAGAGTATGGGGGGGGGGAGGGGGGGAGGGGGGCCTCCCCAAGAAAGGAAATGGGTTAAGTTTAGGGTTAGGTTTAAGAAAATCACACAGTAATGATAAGAATAATTAATTTTGTCAAAAGGTTAACTTTAGACAATATAATTCTGCAAAACAATTATGGTATGGCGCCATACCCATTTTACCCTGCGACAGAAACCCTGTTGTATTAAGCAGCTTCAATACCTCTTTAGGGCGGTTCCAGAACTGACTTTGTTGGAGGAAGGAGGGACAAAAGGAAAAATGTTTTAACACCACCTTACATTTTAAACTATGGCTATTTTGCTATGGCTAAGTTAATAGCAACCATATGGTTATTGTGACACTTGGTTGAGAGAGAGAGAGAAGAAACCTGCTGCCACCACACAGGCTTCTCCCAACAAACACCCTAAATATATACACACTTTCCTATAGATAGTAAAGGACATAATACACCTTTTGGAGGCATGATATAGCCCTGTGGTAAAGCATTCACTTGATGCGCGGTCGGTCTGGGATCAATCCCCATCAGTGGGCCCAATAGGCTATTTCTTGCTCCAGTCAGTGCACCATGACTGGAATATCAAAGGCCGTAGTATGGTGTCTGTGGGATGGTGCATATAAAAGATCCCTTGCTGCTAATTGAAAAGAGTAGCCCATGAAGTGGTGACAGCGGGTTTCCTCTCTATATCTTAGTGGTCCTTAACCATATGTCTGAAGCCATATAACCGTAAATAAAAATGTGTTTAGTGTGTCATTTAATAAAAACATTTCCTTCCTTCCTAATACAGCTTTTGATATACCGCCATGGTATGTGCTATCCTGTCTGTGAGAAAGTGCATATAAAAGATCCCTTGCTGCTAATGGAAAAATGTAGGTTTTCTATGAAAAAAAGAAAAAGTTTGTTTTGTTTAACGACACCACTAGAGCACATTGATTTGTTAATCATTGGCTATTGGATGTGAAACATTTGGTAATTTTGACATATATAGTCTTTGAGAGGAAACCCGCTATATTTTTTATTAGTAGTAAGGGATCTTTTATACGCACCATCCCACAGACAGGATAGCACATACCCGGCCTTTGATATACCAGTTGTGGTGCACTGGCTGGAACGAGAAACAGCCCAATGGGTCCACCGACAGAGATCGATCCTAGACCAACTGCACATCAGGTGGGCACTTTACCACTGGGCTATGTCCCACCCCATTTTCTATTAAGACGGATCATGTGTCACAATTACCAATGAATGACATCCAATAGACAATTAATTAATCAATGTGCTCTAGTGGTGTCATTAAACAACGACCCATCACACAACTCCGGCAAGAGCTCGACCACTGAACTATATTCTGTTAAAGACTTTATGAAAAAATCATGATTACTCTAGCAGAAAATAGCCTGAATGAGAAAACAACAAAACTATGGCATGCTACAAGAATTATGCAACCCTTCTACCTGCTTTTTGGATAAACTTTACAATTAACACAGACAGCTGACTTCTTGGCCCTGTTTGTTACCAGAAAATAATGTGAATGAGAAAACAACAAAACTATGGCATATGTGCTAGAAGAATTATGCAACCCTTCTACCTGCTTTTTGGACAAACTTTACAATTAACACAGACAGCTGACTTCTTGGCCCTGTCCGTTACATGTACTGACACACATATACACGCAGTAATTCTTCAGAATCAGTGAAACAGTTATCAAATTAACCAAGACAGATTATGACGTTAAATTCATCAATCATTCACAGTGTGAACCACCAGGTAATAATGTTACAGGACATTACAATCACTCCAGGCTGATTATACAAGACCGGGAGATAGGTCAGCTGAAAAATAATACACACAAGAGTAACTGCAGGAAACAAACTTGGCAGCAGCACCTGTGGGGGTCAGAACCTTTAATGATGGTGAAATCTCAGAGCTTAACTGGTGTCTTTACATGATGCCCTAGTTGTCAAGGACAGTGTAACAGTATGATGGATTGGGAACCAGTCCATTTTTAGGAATGGGTTAGTTAGACCAGTGATACAAATTTGGTGTATTGGCCTTTATTGTGTGACATTTTCATTGTGAAATATATTTTTAATTTCTATATTTAAAAAGATTACTGATTTTTTAAATAATATTTGTGAGTGAATAAATGAATAACCATAGACTAGTGAATTAATGAAAGAACAAATGATCAGTCTTGTATTACAAAATATGGGCTATTTTTCGTTCCAGCCAGTGCACCACAACTGGTATATCAATGGCTGTGGTATGTGCTATCCTGTCTGTGGGATGGTGCATATAAAAGATCCCTTGCTACTAATGGAAAAATGTAGCATCTTTTCTCTCTGAAGACTATACATAAAAAATGACCAAATATTTGACATCCACTAGCCGTTGATTAATGTCCAAAGGCTGTGGTATGTGCTATCCTGAATGTGGGATGGTGCATATAAAGATCCCTTGCTACTAATGGAAAAATGTAGCAGGTTTCCTCTCTAAGACTATATGTTAAATTACCAAATGTTTGACATCCAATGGCCGATGATTAATAAATCAATGTCAACTAGTGATTTCGTTAATGAAACCAAACTTGAACTTTGTGCCCGAGTACTTGACGTCTGGCCTGTAAGTGGGTGCTCACCTGAGGATGTTCCTGTGTGAGAGTCGGTTCATGAGCTGGACTTCTCGCAGCATGTTGGGCCGGTTCGTGTCCGACTTGTTCATCTTCAGCACCATCACCTGGTTCGTGGTCCGGTGGGTCACCTGGAACAAACAACATAACACTTGATACAATGTACTGTCACACTGAGCACCATCGCCTGGTTCGTGGTCCTGTGGGTCACCTGGAACAAACAACATAACACTTGACACAATGTATTGTCACACTGAGCACCATCACCTGGTTCGTGGTCCTGTGGGTCACCTGGAACAAACAACATAACACTTGACACAATGTATTGTCACACTGAGCACCATCACCTGGTTCGTGGTCCTGTGGGTCACCTGGAACAAACAACATAACACTTGACACAATGTATTGTCACACTGAGCACCATCACCTGGTTCGTGGTCCTGTGGGTCACCTGGAACAAACAACATAACACTTGACACAATGTATTGTCACACTGAGCACCATCACCTGGTTCGTGGTCCTGTGGGTCACCTGGAACAAACAACATAACACTTGACACAATGTATTGTCACACTGAGCACCATCACCTGGTTCGTGGTCCTGTGGGTCACCTGGAAATAACAACATAACACTTGACACAATGTATTGTCACACTGAGCACCATCACCTGGTTCGTGGTCCTGTGGGTCACCTGGAACAAACAACATAACACTTGACACAATGTATTGTCACACTGAGCACCATCACCTGGTTCGTGGTCCTGTGGGTCACCTGGAACAAACAACATAACACTTGACACAATGTATTGTCACACTGAGCACCATCACCTGGTTCGTGGTTCGGTGGGTCACCTGGAAATAACAACATAACACTTTACACAATGTACTGTCACACTGAGCACCATCACCTGGTTCGTGGTCTGGTGGGTCACCTGGAAATAACATAACACTTTACACAATGTATTGTCACATTGAGCACCATCACCTGGTTCGTGGTCCGGTAGGTCACCTGGAAATAACAACATAACACTTTACACAATGTATTGTCACATTGAGCACCATCACCTGGTTCGTGGTCCGGTGGGTCACCTGGAAATAACAACAACAGATTACACAATGTACTGAAACTTAGTAACTTTCGTGGTTTAGCCATCGGATATAAGGCTGGTATGTGTAGGGTTTGCAGCCCGGTACCAGGTCAAACCCAGAGTGAGTTTTAACGACCACTACACTCTCTTCTCTCTCACTAACCACTAACAACCAACCCACTGTCCTGGACTGACAGTCCAGATAACTGAGGTGTGTGCCCAGGACAGTGTACTTGAAGCTTAACTGGATATATAAGCACATGCCCCCTCTCCCCCCCCCCCGGTTATGTTGAACCATGTGAATATTAAATCTATGTATATTCCTTTGTCCCCCATCTATTTTGTTGATCAGTATACAGTATGTAAATTCTGACCTCTAGCAGAGAGGGGTCAAACCCGACTGTGTATTGGAGATATCACAGCCACTTTCAAAACCATTAGGTCATAAGACACTTCAGCCTGAATAAGATTGTTACTGTGTACAAAGCTTATAGCTTGTTTCTTACATGAAACAGAATATGTCACAGGACAAAGATTGAGAAACGTGAAACAATCTCGCCTCCAGGCAAATGCATTATTGTTATCAACTGACCAGGGCTAATCTGTCTCAAAACTGGGTTATCTTCCTCTGCATGTATATAAACAAAACATGTACACATGTAACTCAACAAGGTGGTCCCTTGTCAGGAAGAGAGAATAGGGTTAATTAATGTAGTGTCAACAACTTCATTAAAGCTGCTATCTCTCCAGTGTAGTTTTAATATTCAACAGGTTAGAACAGACCATCCAGTTGAGATTTGGTCTCCTGGTGTGTTTCATTTAGTGTTACATGTAGTTACATACAATCTATGTGAAATAATGCAACAGATAACACCACTAATTACACGACACATTAATACACACGTAGCCATCATGGCATCTACCCATGTGTTTACACTGACAGAGTTACAAAAATAGTTTGTTTTGTTTAATGACACCACTAGAACACACTGACTTATTAATTAATCATCGGCTATTCGATCATTTGGTTATTATGACATAGTATAGTCTTAGAGAGGAAACCAGCTACATTTTTCCATTAGTAGCAAGGGATCTTTTATATGCACCATCCCACAGACAGGATAGCACATACCATGACCATTGTTGCACTGGCTGGAATGTGAAACAGCCAAACAGGCCCATCGATGGGGATCGATCCCAGATTGACTGTGCATCATGCAAGCGTTTTACCACTGGGCTACATGCCGACTCTGGTGGAGTTACAAATACAAGACAATGATGTTCCTGGTGCTAGGTTTATCTATAAACATGTCTTTTAAATCACCTAGTGGCTCCATCAGCAAGCCATACACTATGTATGTTACATATCTTAATTAAGCATGTACATTATTAAATTTGTCAAATGAAAACAAACAATGTGTCAGCTAGTAAAACATTCTTTGTGTACATCATCCTGGATACATGTATGTTTATTATTTTTATAATTAAGTAACCAACAGGTTTTAGGTTTTTTTATTAAATTTTGCAGGATGTAAGTTTAGCAGTAGTCCATGCTTTCACAAATACATTCCCATAAATAAGGACATTACATACCATGTCCTTCAATGTTCCAACCATGGGGCACTGGTTGGGATGGGGGAAATAACCTGAGTCTATTAAAGTCAATTGGTTCCATGATCCATCACACCTCTAGCAAAAGCTCTATCACTGTGCTACATCCCACCCGTTAGTGTAATTCAGGGTCATACAAGAATAGCACACATCTCAATTTAACCTGTTACAATGTTTTCGAACATTTTGTTCATTATCGCATCACAGTTTGATATGCAAGTTTCAGTGATCAGTACACAGTTCTGTAACATTAATTACTAATCAATTTTCAAACTTATAGTAAATGTTGAGTCCATGTCCAATATATTTTACATATACCACTTGAGTTTAAAGCATGTCTGTCCCGGGTCCCGTCTCTGGATAGACAGTGGCCCGACCCTGGACAGTAAATGTTGATAATCAAAATTTTGAAAAGAAAAGGTTCCTGCAATTAGTGCTTGAATTTGAAATGCCCACAAATCATGGCCACACAAACATAAGAGATGGACATGCATACACGAAGAGCAGCAAACAAGAGACTACTAATTTCTCATCCTATATTAAGACCAAAATCCATCAGTTCAGATTTTCACAAAATCTTTAATCAATCAGAGTTTTCAGTAAATATTTGTCTGCAATATCTTGATACTTTGAAGACACGCAAACTGGCAGATTATACAACGGGGATCAGTTGCAAGTGCATGTTTTACAACCATTATAATCATGTTGTTAGAGCAAACATCACGATACGGAAAACTGAAACCCTGCAACCACTCGTGAAGCATACAGCAAATATTGATGGATGTAAATAAGTTACAGTAACTTCACTTGTGTCAACAGTCTACGGACACCGTGGTAAAATCATATGAAACTGAATACAATTTGAACAACTGAGTAATTATTATGGTTTAATTTCTAAACGTATAATAAGATGAAGTCGTATACCTCAAAGAGAACAACTTTTTATTTATGATGGCGAGCTACAAATTTAATTTAGATGAACAAGAAAACTATTCCAATTGAATACTGTATGCCAAGTTTCTTTTTCTTTTCTGCATTAAAGTTGTCCTTTGGGTGTTTCTTCTTTTTAAATAGACTTATTGGCATGATATGGTGTTGTCCAGAACACAAACTTCAAGAGTTTCTAAAATGTATGCATTTTTCCAGATTTAGAATGTCAATGCTGGCATATCTAATCTGTTTTTCATCATCCTAATTTGTTTACTAGCTCAAACAAAATTTTACCTCTAGCATGTTTTGTTTTTTGTTATACGACTGGTATGTGCTATCCTGTCTGTGGGATGATGCATATAAAGATCCCTTGCTACTAATGGAAAAATGTAGCAGGTTTCATCTCTAAGACTATATGTCAAAATTACCAAATGTTTGACATCCAATAGCCGATGATTAATAAAATCAATATGCTCTAGTGGTGTCGTTAAACAAAACAAACTTTCAGAAAAATAATATACATGTGCATATACATGTAAAATATCTGGCACTGGATTCAAACATATTTTTCTCTCCCACACTAAACATATCCCCACATTTCACTCGACTACTTTCTGGCTTTACATGGCCCTGAATCTCTCACCATTTTGTTACGAATATTTCATCTCTATGTACAACGGTTACTAGCCGAATAGCTGGTGTTGTATACTCTGGCATCTCAATCACAGCAGCTGGTGTCTAGGGGTAAACATCCTCCCTACAACCCCCTCACCAAGATTCTGTATTATATATAAATATGATCATCACGTATTTGTAGTGCATTTGCAAGTTGAATTTCACATGTGCTTGCTATTTTTGCCATCGATTCCCATATGCTACATAGTGTAAACAACCTACTGAAAAGGAAAGCACTGCATTAAAAAAAAGAAATCCTGATGTTATCAGTGTTGTTTGGAACTCCTAATGAGTCTGACACAGTAAAAAACAAAATAATGATGTTAGCAGTTGTTTACAGGTAGAACCATAGTTAAGCTGCCATATTACCAAACTGACAAATATGAATTATATGTAATATGGTAAATACAAAATATATTTGTCAGCAAAAATCCAAATTGTGTACACTGGCCTTTAATATTTTTTGCAATTTGTTCTAACAAAAAATAATGTGGCTACAAATCTTCACATTAAATTAACTATTTTCTAACACTGTTATATTAATAAAGTGTAGTGACATTATCACAAATAATTTGTTCATCAAAATAACATTTAGTGCATGTTCCAGCATTTGCTCTTCAGCAACACATTCGCAATAGCTCGTCTCTGCAAGCTCTATCCTTTTTAGGTGCTCTTTAGTCAACAATGTACGAAGATCAAAGATTAAAGTTAGGACTATGTCTGCCATCCCTTGTCTTCCAATCACATTTGAAGTTTCAATTTATAAGTGTATTGGTTTCACAATATGAAATAGAAGAGTTTGGTTAATCATTGGCTATTGGTTTAAGTTTGTTTTTGTTTAATGACACCACTAGAGCACATTGATTTATTTGGTAATTTTGATACTTTTTCATTAGTAGCACCATTTTATGTGCACCATCCTAGACAGAATAGCACATACCACAGCCTTTGATATAACAGTCTTGTTGCACTGGCTGGAACGAGAAATAGCCCTATGGTCTCCCCGACGGGGATCAATCTTAGACCAACAGTGTATCAGACGAATGCTTTACCACTGAGCTATGTCCCACCCCCATCAGCTATTGGATGTGAGACATTTGGTAATTCTGACATACAGTGTTAGAGGAAGTACGTCCACTACATTCTTCCATCAGCTATTGGATGTGAGACATTTGGTAATTCTGACATACAGTGTTAGAGGAAGTACGTCCACTACATTCTTCCATCAGCTATTGGATGTGAGACATTTGGTAATTCTGACATACAGTGTTAGAGGAAGTACGTCCACTACATTCTTCCATCAGCTATTGGATGTGAGACATTTGGTAATTCTGACATACAGTGTTAGAGGAAGTACGTCCACTACATTCTTCCATCAGCTATTGGATGTGAGACATTTGGTAATTCTGACATACAGTGTTAGAGGAAGTACGTCCACTACATTCTTCCATCAGTAGCAAGGGATCTTTTATATGCACTTTCAAACTTTACCACAGTCTTTGATATACCAGTTATCGGGTAGTGGTCAGAATGGGAAAAAAGCAATAAGAGAATAGGTCCATTGAGGGGCTTTGATCCTAAGTTCTACCTGTTCTACCGACTGAGATAAATCCCAGATCCTACGGTAGTTTTAATCATTACAACTAATATGCAAACACAAGCCAATAATAATACAAACACAGAGGATTGCTGGAACTCATATTAATTTCACAGAGTTCCTGGATGTGTGGTCGCTCTTATAGTCCTGGGCCCTGTTCCACAAAATGATCTTAGCACTAAGATCACCGTAACTACATAGCTAACATATGTACTTAAGGTGATCTTAGTGCTAAGATCGCTTTGTGGAACGGGGCCTTGTACCTCAAAAATGAAAGTATGGCATTGTGCATAATTCTGTTCTCAAATCTGTGTTAAACAGCCACCAAATGGAGTATCAAAAAGTGCCAAGTCAGGTGGCTGCTTCATACAGGTCAGTTTATATATACTACATTAAATAATTTGGGAGATCCAAAAGGTGGCCTCGCAACACAAGTGGTTGCTTTATACAGGTGGCCACTAGATTAGGTTTGACTACACATCATATATCCACAACAACTAGATTTTTCATGTTTATAATGTTCTTATTTTGTTTTTCTTCGAAGGGATGGGCTTTGGCAGTGGGGTTTATTTATCACACACCCATATTGGATTATGTTTCTTTTTAATAAACAAAAAGAAGATTATAAATAATGAAAGATTCACAAAATGTTGTTCAAATGACACACCCATATATTCTAAGGATCCCCTGCAATGTAGATTGGGTGTGGGAGATAAAAAAATCAATACTACCAATCAAATATATAATGTTCTGTACATGGACCAGTATCACCTAGATTGGTAATCTCGCCCATGGGATACAGTTTAGTATAATAATAACATCAGGTTCTGTCAGTCTTAACCAGCGGACTGTCCCGGCCCCATACCCCATGGGAAGAACTAATCTCCCATCTTTAACAAGCAGCCCCAAACTTTATTGTTATTCAGTACAGGTTTTATGTAGCACAACGCGTTGAATCAAAGACAGTAATCATTAGATTTATAGCTGGATGTGTGGTGTGCCAGACACTGAAAGTTGGCCATGATCGAATGCTTGTTTTCAAATACTCCAATTGATTACAATGTGTTGAGTTGGGTTGTTAAGTAAAACATTCGGTCCTTTGATTATCTATATATGAAAGTGTGTCACCTACTTATTTAGTGCTGTGAAAATTATTGTGGTCAGAAATTTAAAATGGTCTGTACTCTTGTGAAACAACTATAATTTTACTCACAATGACTGCAGTGTTTTAGGGTCCATACAATGAACCAATATATATGCATTTAGCAAGGGTGAAAAAAGATAATAAAAGACTGAGTCAAACAAGCCTTCAACAAAATGGGACATCGGTTTGTAATGAATATTGATGGAATAGAGATGAAAGTCAGTACTATGACAAAAACATCTGGAAATTTCAATATTGGTGGTCGACTAATGAGATTAGGTTAGGAGTTGCACAACAATCTAAAATGGCTGCCCCCATTCAGAATGTATCGTAAGTTTTGAATGGAAAATACGGAAAATTTTGACAAACAGTGGAAAACCCCAGAAACACTGTACAGACTATTAACAATCAGGAAGTCTGGGATATTAAATCCGGAACACTTTCATATCTGATATCATCACACTTTAAAGTGTCATGGCCATTTGGTAAATATCCAGGTATGGTTATTTTACTACCTAGTCTGGATATAAAAGTTATTTTTTGTTTTATGTAATGGCACCACTAGAGCACATTGATTAATTAATCATTAGCTACTGTATGTCAACAAAAAAAATCATTAGCAGCATGGGATCATTTATGTGCACTTTCTCTGACAGGACAGTACATACCACATTTTTTAATATATCAGTCATGACTACTGGTTTGAATAGGAACAATTGATCTAGAGTGTGAGAATGCTAGACTTGAAGTAATACATGTAACTGAAAAATGTAACAGATCAGGGCCAATATGTTCAAAGCATTGTTTTGAAACTAACTTTGGGATAGCCTGGTATTTAAAATATACAAAATCTTTAAATATGAAAAAAAAGTTTGTATTTAATTCTGAGTGGATATCTTGTGCTCTTCTAAGGCAAGTTTAACATATCTTTTTAAATGTTTTTTGTAGTGATTTAATATCTGGTTTTGACAATTTCTCTTAACCAATGGTAAAGCAAACTAACGTTTGAACAATTGGACCCTGTATTCCAACGCTTGGTCAGAACAGAGACGAAACAAGAGATCTTTCAAATGCATTTTTTCATATGCATTTTTCCACATGCAGAAATGGCTTTTGGTGTGCCAGTTATAAGGCACTGTTTGGAATGACATAACAAAACTATGACCCCTTCAAGGTTAATCGATCCAATGACGCATCACATCATATGTCTGTTTAGATGGGCAGTTTACACATAATTTCTACAGAGCTACATTCAAACACTACATTCAAGTGACCCCAAGTAAAAACCTGCCAAAACGAAAAACCACAATAAACAAAGATAAATCCTAAGTTTGTAAAAACTCAACACCACTGAAAAGCAGTCTTAGTGAGAGTTATCTCCCCACAGGATCAAAGTATAAACAACACACTTCTAAGACGTAAAACAACAAACTATTTGGAGGGCACCACCTTGTTCAGTCCAAAGCCAACACATTGATTTTCTTGCCCCTTCTTTCTGTATTGGAAATGGCTAAAGGAAGTGTAAAGTGGTCCTGAACCGAATTAGATCACCTCTCTCAGCATGTGATTGGGCATGCGTACATTTTCGGATGGACAACACAGAGAATGGGCGATCAATAAAGATCCAGTTAGGTTCTTTTCTCAGTATCATTAAGAACACAGTGTGAAGTAATACAAAATTAACTTCTTTTACAGAAAACAAGAAGAAAAAAAAGAAAAATTATTTTGAAAAAGTGGAAGAGATAAATATATTTCTAAAAAACCCACCCCACAACCCGGATAGCACAGTTGGAAGTTGATGAAGGAGGAAATAAGTTAGAAAGAAAGGAATGAAATGATAAGAAACACATAAAGAACAAAATACAGAAAAAAAAGTAGCCTGTTTAAAAAAAAGAAAAAAAAGAGTAGAATTCTGCAACATTATATGTTTTGCCTACAGTACTATAAAAAAGTGTTTGGTGCACCGTGATGAACATCTATAGCTTCAACCATAAACCAAGTTTCATTGACCTGGGAATTAGTTTGTGAGAAACTGATCTAAATGCAAAATTTTAACATTAAACTTTGACACAAACGTTGCCACAGCTGCATGTTGTTGGAATAGTACACCTCACCTTCTTACATGAATGTTCAATTTGTTAAGTTACACAGGATGGTTAACAAAGTTTCCCCCCGATTTCTTAAAAGGTGTATTTTAAGATTAGCAGCAAATGTCTAAGAATTTTGAAGGTAGGCTTATTTAAGGCTAAAGTTAATCCTTTAATTGTCTAACCATGTGGACTCTGGGGTTGGACCTAAGCTTAGTTAATTGCTTAGGTGACGAGAGATTTAATTGTTTTTTGTCAAAGACGTGTATTCACATCAGTGCTAAGCAGCCATCTGAGGAAGTATTTAACTGTGACCTCTCAACACAGAAGCTGCTTCACAAATTTGTACTCTATTAGAGGAAGAAATGAAATGAAAATGTCCATTTAATGACACCTCAGTAATAATGTTCTGGTGAGGTGGGATTTACCTCTGCAGGGCTAGCTCTGGCATTTGCCAAATTCGCCAACTGCGAATTTTGAAAGCAGTTGGTGAATTTTATTTTAACTTGGTAAATGTAATAATTGACATTTTAAAGAAAATAACTGTCGATTTCTGCAATTTTTGAAGTTTTAATAGACAATTTGGCGAAACATTTTGCTCACCCAGAGCTAGCCCTGCTCAGTCAGTTGAGTGCTCGTTTGAGGTGCTGGTGTCGTAGGATTGAACCAACTCCGTGGATCCAATCAACTGATTGTGCACCACAACTGGACAAAGGCCATGGTATGTGCTTTCCTGTCTGTGAAAAAGTGTATATAAAAGATCCTTTGCTGCATTAGAAATGTAGAGGGTTTCCTCTGATGACTACACAGGTGTCAGAATTACCAAATGTTTGACATCCAATAGCCGATAATTAACAAATCAATGTGTTCTAGTGGTGTCGTTAAACAAAACAAACTTCTTTTTTTTAATGTTCTGGTATATAGGTTTCAATGTTCTGTCTTTATTCACTTGTCCAAGAGTGTCAGACGAGAAATCCAATACCACATACATCTTTACTTTAATGTTTTAATGTTTTATTTAATGACGCACTCAACACATTTTATTTACTGTTATAATGTGTCGGACATATGGTTAAGGACCACACAAATATTGATAGAGGAAACCTGCTGTCGCCACTTCATGGGCTACTCTTTTTTTATTAGCAGCAAGGGATCTTTTATATGCAATATCCCATAGACAGGATAACACATACCACGGCCTTTGATATATCAGTTGTGGCACATACATCTAGGCATGGGGTGTTACATATGTACCTGATCACAGAGAGTGGGGTCTAGCTCTGTTGGTAAAGCGCTCTCCTAAGGTGCTTGGGACATCGGATCAAACACCCTTGGTGGATCCATCTTCTGACCGGGTTTCCCCCATCCTAACCAGTGCTCCCAAACTGGTATCTTAAAGGATGTGGTATGTGTTATTAGTACATATGTAGTGGATTTTGAAAATCATTGATCCCATGGGTAGTAGATTTTCAGAAAATTCTAGAAGCTCTGAATTTGGCTACAGAATTTGTGACCAACTTCACCAAACTGCTTATAATAGATTTATTATGATTTATTATGACACATTGGGTTTATTGTAAAAGAATAATCTGTCCTCTTTAAAAAGGCGGCTGTTTAATGGAAGCAGCCGTATGAGCACCAATACCGCTTACTGCATGTCTTACAAGAATAATGTCCATATTTCACTCACTCTGACCCCATCTATTTAAATTTCACTCTCTCCAATAGCTACACTAAGACGGAAACAGCCAACATCCTAAATAATCTTAATGATTTATCTGAAATTGGTTGATGTGTAAGTGGATCAGTTGATTTCTGTTCAACATTGGCCCAGATCTTGAAGTCTTGTCTTTCTCATATAGACATTTAATCAATATCGCTGTTTAGCAATAAGCCATATTGAAACCATAAATGCTTGCAAAACAGCAGTGAGAAAACTCTGGTAACAAAGTTATAGCGTTAATTTCTACATCAATAACATCAGATACCCTTCCCTGGTGCAGCTCAGCCAGATTGAAACGTTAATTTGTATTGACGGTGTCAGAAAGACCCAGAAAACTTTCAGCTTTTAAAATGATTAGTGATAACAGCGAGGGAGGGAGGTTTTACCAATCCTTTTACAATAATTCTCACCAAAAACATATTGGAGTAAAGAAAATAAGAAAAGATAGGACAAAATATATTACCAAACATACAAATTTATGTGTATGTACATGTATACTATTACAAAAGGAAGGAAATGTTTTATTTAATGACGCACTCAACACATTTTATTTACGGTTATATGGCATCAGACATATGGTTAAGGACCACACAGATATTGAGGGAGGAAACCCACTGTCGCCTCTTCATGGGCTACTCTTTTTGATTACCAGCAAGGGATCTTTTATATACACCATCCCATGGCCTTTGATGTACCAATCGTGGTGCACTGGCTGGAGCGAGAAATAGCCAAATACGCCCACTGACAAGGATCGATCCCAAACCAACCACGCATCAAGCGAGCGCTTTTACCACTGGGCTACGTTTAGCCCCCTGTATACTATTAGGAATCATGATCAGGTCTTGATACAGTGAAACCTGTCTAAACCAGATCACAGTGGGGACTTAATATTTATCCAGTTTAGACAGGATCTGATATTTAGAGGTCTTGTTTTAGAATTTAGAAAATTCAGAACCATAAGACCAGGATTCCTGTTTTTCAGGGTCTGGTATAGACAGGTTCCTTTGTATTTGATATACAGAACACAAATCAGCCAAGCTAGAAGTATATATGTTTGCTTTATTTAACTACACCACTAGAGCACATTGATTAATTAATCATTGGTAACTGGATATCAATCATTTGGTAACTGACACAGGGTCTTAGAGAGGAAACCTGCTACATTTTTTTCATTAGTAGCAACGGATCAATCAATCAATAAAATATTTACATGCTCCTATACCACGAAGGTTTCGAGCATGTCTATCCCAGGTTCGGCCACCGGATGCCAGTAGTCCAACCTGGGACAGAACAATTACTGGGGCAATTTTGATATTTAACCAAACAGGGAAAAAGGACTTTACAATAAATAATTTTGTGCGTTATTTTCCCAAACAATATTTAATATACAGCAAACAACTAACAATTTGTAACGCAAATTTAGATCGGGCAGTCCTAAATATAAATATATTTTAAAATAATTTTTTAAATATATTAATTAGCCCTCAAAATAGAGGTGGCAGGTGACCTCAAAATAGAGGTGGCCCTTCAGCCACAAAAAAGGTTTTTTTTAATAGGAAAATATGTTTTTACTTAGGGGCACCCATCGTATTCACTTCGGTGTGGCCGAAACCGGGGAAGGCTCCGGGGGGGGCAGTCCCCCGGACAAACCTAACACCCCTTACGGCCAAAACCGCCTTGAGTATCCCCCACCCACCCAGCACCCCCCCGGCCAACCCAACCGTCGTGCCCTCCAGTCTCGGTGCCCCCATCCTTAGGGGCACCCATCGTATTGGGGACTTCGGTGTGGCCGAAACCGGGGAAGGTTCCGGGGGGGGGGGGGGGGGGGGGGGGGGGGGCAGTCCCCCGGACAAACCTAACAACTCTTACGACCAAAACCGCCTACGCCTACCGCCCTAACCATCTTCCGGTGGAGTATCCCCCACCCACCCAGCACCCCCCGCCGGCCAACCCAACCGTCGTGCCCTCCAGTCTCGGTGCCCCCATCAAAAATTAGGCCCAAGGGCCAACGATTCTACCAGAGAAGGAAAAAACAAAAAATAATAATAATAATAATAATAATAAAAAAAACAAAAATAATAATAATAATAATAAATAAAAATAAATTTAAAAAAAAAAGTATTTAAATAGGGAAAATTAAGCGTCTGGTGAGTCTGGCAATATAAAAACGTATCCTGGCGATTCCAAGTCCAGGGGCGCCTCTCCATAATCCTGGAGAAACAGAACGTTATGCCATTCATCAGACGCTGGCACCACTTTAATTTAGAAACCTAGCAACGGATCATCATCTTTTATGTACTTTCCCACAGACAGGAAAGCACATACTAGTTGTGGTGCACTGGTTGGAACAGGAAAAAAAAACCCAATCAGGTGAATGGATGCACCAAGGTGGCTTGATCCTGCAATGCAAGCACCTCAGGCTGAGATAAATCCCGCCCTGTAGCTACTTTTAGACAGTTAGATGGGGACAAAAAGATACTTTCTATCATGAAAATAACATGACATTTAGGCATGAAATTTTAGCTATCAACAACACAAGGTTTACAAGACATTTTTAAACAAACCAATAGGTCCTTTTATTCTCTGCCCTCAACGTATACACCCCATGTGATTGACCATGGCCATCTTATAAAAGGTTTAATATCTACCACCAAAGCTAAACCGACAGTACAGAGCTACCATGAAATTGCAATCTTGCACACTGTACGATATTGATTACTGGAGAGCTGATTGTCCATTTCAGTTTAATTTCATCCTTCTTATCTGTTACTGTCATCCATTCATACCTATTTATATACTCGAGTGTTGACTATCTGTACGTAACACCATTCTTGAAGAGTTCAGCAAACACAAGAATCTTCAACTGTGACTTCATTTAAGGGAACTAGAGGGCTGAATACAGCTCAGTGATTGTCTGAGGTGTGATGGATTGAAGGATTCATTCATTTATTCTCTGTAAAATTAACTATCACTATCAGTCACTCAAAAAATAAGACTTACATTGCTGTATATACATTTAATTATACTTATTAGGGGCCAGTCACAATGATCACCATTTTCATGAGCAAACAAAACATACGTTATTAGGAATTAGTTAATGCTGGCTCTTAAAACAAACAAAAATGTTGATAAATATATTTCCTATAAATAAACATTTTCAATGTACATTTTTAGTTAGTTACCCCCCAAAAAGTGGGGTTTTTAACAACAATACTAAAGCACAATGATTTACTTTTTATAGGCTATTGGGTTTGGAAATTTGACAGGAAACCCACAACATTGTTCCATTAGTAGCAAGGGATATTTTATATACACCAACCCAGATAGGATAGCACATACCATGGCCTTTGATATACCAATTGTGGTGCACTGGATAAAACAAGAATAAAAGGCCAATCAGTGGGAATCAATCCTAGGAGTAAACTAAAAACGTCTTATGGTCAGTTGCAACCACTTACTGTAACTAAACATGTCATCCACATGCACCATTTTAAATTTTATACATTTTGTTTATACACTGATCATGGAAAGTCCATTCCATTGCTCAGACTATGTGACCAAGCCTTCGAAGTTATGGTTGGCTAAAGCTTCACTTTTCTGTAGTCCAACAATCTTGATTATTTACAAGATAAACAAGATGCTTCGGGGTCATCAACTATTCAGCCATTGAAGAAGACCCAATTCCTTTTTCAAATTGTATGTAGTGACAACACTGATGCCATTGTAGTTATTGTTATAGACCCTTACACTACCAGTGTTCGATGTCGTACACTTTCTGAACCTACTGGGACATACGTGTGGTGACAAACGTGTCATATGTCTTTGAGAGGGAATGTCATGGTCATTGGTTCAGTTACTCAGATGGACAAAAATACAGATGAATCAAATACTAGTATTAAGAAATCATGGTATCTAGTTAAATCATGTACATGTATCATGTATGTCAAAAGTTTGTTTTGACATCACTACGGCACATTATTTCTTAATCATCGGCTATTGCATGTCAACAATTGGTAATTCTGAGGAAGTTTTACAGAGGAAACCCCCATGAATAAAAAACAACAAACAACATAAATATACACAAGTATAAGAGCCTTAAAGTTCTGATAAATGGAAGGAGCAACAATGTCTCAGCAGTCAACAATTACAATATATTACCCTAACAGCTACGGACTTGACAATGTGCTGAGGTCTCACCAATACAAGACATTATAAATACCCAAAATATAGATAATTGTAATTTAACATTTATAATTAATGTACTAACCGTCAAGAAAGTGATAATAATTTGTCTTATTTAAAGATAGTTAACAAATTTTAAATTTCATTTCACTGATTTATGTATTAATCTGTTAGTCAAAGCTTCACAAGCTTTATTATCAAAGCCCACATTAGGATAGTGGCAGTCTTCTTATTACATATATTAGTCATTATAAATGGTACTCACACATGTGTGTGCACTTGCACACACATCTAGATATATCTTTTTTAAAACCTATTTGAAACTGTCAAACAGAACTGCCAAATACACAAAAATGCATGCTCATGTGCACACACGTCTTTTCTTCTTTTTTAAAAAACCTATTTGAAACTGTCAGCTAGAATTGCATTAAAAAAACCCAACACACACACATACCAAATGTACCTAATCTGCCAGATTATTTGCTTTCTCAGTACAATATCAGCTGGCTGCCGATAAAAGCATCGTAAAAACAGCAGGATTCTAAGATGGGGGTCCTAAGCTGAAGTTCAAAGTGAACAATAAAATGACCATAAAATACACCTAACACGCTGATGAGATTTATAGATACTTTCAACCTGTCTGAACAACCAACCAGTGTAAAATATCACTTTAGATAATCATTACAATTGGTTTTTTTACACATAAGAGCTGTTTTTGAATCTATGCATGATGGGTTTTCTGTCTAGATCAGATTGCTACATTGTATATCAATAACAACCATTTATAATAAAGACAAGAAGCTTTTAATGTATCATACTTTTAATTACCATATTTGCTAGAAACTGGGTTCAGCTAAGTTCAGTTACCCCACTTAATCATTCAAACCAAGCACAGGATGTAATTCAGTGTTATACTGGCTACCTGAGGTGTGACTGGTCATAGGATCAATTTATGTGAATGGATCCACTGGATTATTTTCTGTTCCAACCACCAATTCATCATTTGTTGTAGTATAAGTGGTCCAAGTGTGGGACATTGTACTCGTATATAAAATATCCCTTGCTATCATTCAATAACAAGAATATGTCTAACTTTTTTTCTGTATGTACACCTGAAAACTAACACCAAACATTACATATACATGAATGTATATATATATATATATATATCAATTCTATCATAAATGGAGAAACTATTACAGTTAAACATTTTTCCACACAATCAATTATGGATTTTTATAATCTTGAAATCATGACATTGGTAGAGCCAAACCAATATATTTTTTTATTACAATTGATAATTGGATCACCACTAATTGCTAAATATATTACAATTAAGTGTCTGTCAGAACCACTTCCATCTGGCCACTGTATCAATATGCAAAATTATGTCTAAAATTAATAAAGTTTTTACAAGCTATGGTTTGCCTAATAAATCTATTTTTATGTGCTGCAGAGTTTGGTTCATAGTTCAAGCAATCAATATTTCCTGTATATTTATCACGTTGTGGAAAATTTAATAAAATAAATGTCAGGCACTAACTAAATCTGCATCAGTGCACCAGCTAGATTTATTAATGTCACAATGACATATGTGTGCATGTGGTGGGCTGGTTCAGACAGATATTGTACTACAAACACAACTGAGACTATAAAACCAACACAATTTACATGTAGTTGATTTACAATGATCACATCCCAATCAGTGCCCCATGACTGATATATCAAAGGCTGTGGTATGTGCTGTGATGTCTGTGATAAAACCCTTGCTTTTAACAGAAAAATGTAGTGGGTTTCCTCTGATGGCTTACGTGTCAGAATTATCAAATGTTTCCAAGACATCTAATATGATTAATTAATCAATGTGATCCAATGATGTTGTTAAACAAAACAAACTTCAATTAATAACCAACGTGATTAACAACAGCCTTGTACTTTGGTGCATACAGTTGTACGTAACACCCAGACAAAGGCTAAAGAAAAAAAAAGTAAAAAATATTTATCAAGTTTGAGGTCTGTTTTAAGCTCAGCGAGGTCTTTTTGGTGCATGACTGTTATTATTATATTAACAGCTGCTGGAGGGTTGTAAATATTCACAGATGCATTTTAATTGTTTTAATCTAATAAAAGCTGCTTTTGTTGTTAAATGTTCTGAGGTCATCATCAGGGTTCCCGCTGTCAGTAGCCAAATTAGCCATTAGCAAATTTTTACCAAAAATGGCTAATAAAATTTGCAAGTAGCTAAAATTTTGGCTGAGCCATTTTCTATCTTCTGATGTGAACAAACAGTTACATAATCTATCAACACTTGAAATATGCTAATAAAAATCCCATTTGGCTAATTTTGGGGCTGCAGGTATTTTTGATCCAGGGTGAGCCCTACATCATGCTTGTACTTAATTTGGGTTATGTCTGTTTGTTGTTGTTGTTTTTTTTGGGTTTTTTGGGGGTTTTATGGGGGGGTCCATATTTTGGCCACAACATTTATCACTTTGAATTTGGCACAATCTATAAACATTTAGCTAACCCTTAACATTAGCATCAAGAATGGAACTTTTTAAAGTCATTCTTTCACACTAACACTGTTTTATTATTCTATAGCCACTTCAATTAAAAATATTTTTGGATTAACTCATTTCAAAACTGTAACTGTTTTTGAGTGCAAACATACATGCATATGTCTGTCTGTCTGTCTGTCTGTCTGTCGTCTTTGTACTGTTTGTAAATTTTTAATGTCATTATTTATTACCACAACACAGAAATGCATAAAAAAGAACCCACATAATAACAATGTTTATTCAAAACACTGCAATGAAGAGCCTCAGACACCTCTATGAATGTCAACTCCACCAACCCATACATCCTATGGATTGTTACAACATAATTTCATGTACCATGTGATTTGCCTGTTTGCTGTTCAACTAAGTCATTAACAGAGCAAGTTTGGTCAAAGTTGAAAACAAAGAGAGTGCAGGTTTAAGTAAATTGCATTAATGGCCAGCTGATTGCCAAGTGTGACACCGACATGGAAATTAATCCGACAGATCTTTATCTGGGCGTCTCTTTCCTGTACCTGGAGGTTAAGCCATTAATTGAAATCAGGTTACTGAAACATCATTCTTACAGATAATACGCTAATAGTACACAAGTGTGTATATATGTCCTGTACCATACAGGTATGCATACTAGATTATATTGTATGTATATAATTACATGTATTTATTATAATGGAGGGGACGGTTATAGTGTGGAGTGCACTGTGGTGTATAAAAAAGCAGATTTATTACAAGTTCATAAAATACAAGAGTACAACTGAGTTGTGTGTGTGTGTGTGTGTGTGTGTGTTGTATGTGTGTGCATGTGTACATGTATGTGTGTTGTATGTATGCATGCATGAACATATGTGTGTATGTGTTTGTGCACAATATTTCAAAATCTTTGGTTAAAGTTAGTTTATTTTACGACACCACTAGAGCACATTGATTTATTAATCATCGGCTATTTCCTGTCAGACAATTTGGTAATTCTGACATATAGTCTTAGAGAAAAAATCTGCTTCATTGTTCCATTAGTAGCAAGGGATCTTTTATATGCATCAATACACACACACGATAGCACATACCACTGCCTTTGATATACCAGTTGTGGTGCACTAGCTGGAACGAGAAATAACCCAATGGGTCCAGCAACAGGAAATGAATGTGCATCATGCGAGCATTTTACTACTGGGCTACGAGCGTTTTACCACTGGGCTACGAGCGTTTTACCACTGGGCTACGAGCGTTTTACCACTGGGCTACGAGCGTTTTACCACTGGGCTACGAGCGTTTTACCACTGGGCTACGAGCGTTTTACCACTGGGCTACGTCTCATCCCAAAATCTTAGGTAACCAGCAGATGTTTCACACGATTTTCACTTGGTAACCGTTTGTTTGGTTACACGAAAGACCAAAGAGTACTTGTACTACATTGGTATTCCAAATGTATTTAAACACACTGATTCAAATGCAAATAATACAGTATTTTTCAAGTGTCCAAAATCAGTCTTGAAAATTTAATAAAATGATTTGCAACTCATAATTTTATAATGTAGCAGTTCATCACAAAACCGATTGGCGATTTGCATGTTTTTAAATTTGTGTAACTGACAAGTGAAAAACACAACAGTTTGTGTAAAATACTGTGGCCTGTACATGTATGTGGGGTTTTTTTTTATGTTTAACTATAACACTAGAGCACACTGATTTGATTAATCATCGGCTATTGGATGTCAAACATAGTTTGGTAATTTTGACATCAGTACTAGAACAGAAACCCGCTACATTTTCTATTAGCAGCAAGGGATCTTTTATATGCACCATCCCACAGACAGAATATGACACATACTACAGCCTTTTACTAGTATATACCAGTCGTAGTGCACTGGCTGGAATGAAAAACAGCCTAATGAGCCCACCGACGGGTATCCAACCGTGCATCAGGTGAGCACTTTACCACTGGGCTACGTCCTGCCCCCTGTATGCGCTACGTCCTGCCCCCTGTCCTGCCCCCTGTATGCGCTACGTCCTGCCCCCTGTATGCGCTACGTCCTGCCCCCTGTATGCGCATGCTAATATGTGTATACATTTATGTGATAGATGGAGAGACAAACAAAGTGAGACCAAGTAACAAAAGGAAAGGAATGTATTTTTAACGACACCTCAAATTATCGTTTTATAAGTGGGCAACTTTGTTTTAAATATAACTATCAAACATAAGCTAATTAATGTGACATTTGGTATCTATAGTGTAAAAATACAAATTCACTTTTCCTTGAAATTACCAAACAGGACAGCACATATTAGCTAGACAGGACAACATATATCAGGACCTTAACTGATACATCAATTACAAAGAACTGGTAATGTTTCCAGATGGTTACCATTATTATGTAATTTAGGTACACATGGGGGGGGGGGGGGGGGGGGGGGGGGGGAAAGGGAGCTAGTTATAACTGATTACATCATCGCAAGCCTGTTAGAATTTAAAGAGTTAATTTATTGCAGTCTGTTCCAGTCTGTGGTCACTCCAGGGTACATCCTGTACCATTCTTTAATTACATCTCCCAAGGAAGATGTCAGAAAATAAAAGAATCCTTTTCCAGGTGCTGGTGTCCATCAGAGGCAGCAAGGGTCCACATGTCACATTTCTTCTATCTTCTAAACAGCTGGTTTGAGTTAACTGTCCATGGTCTGTTGATTTTGTTAATCGCTGGATCTTTTGACACCCCCCCCCCCCCCCCCACCTTTCCCTTTCATTGAACATGATATGACCCACTGGTCTTTTTATTAAATATATTTTCACACCATGTTTATTGCTTTAACATTGTACAGTTTAGAAAATGTGGTTTATACTTTTCCTTTGATCCTAGAAATAAGTTTACTGTAATAAAGTTACCAACTGACCGACTCCAGGTAATATAAAAAGAATTACGATGAACCCATATGATTTCAAGGCCAGGAAAATCATAAAAATACTATAGAGCCTTAATTTTTCTTTTCAAAATTGCAATGTATGCAAAGAAAATGAAATACAACAAAAGTATGTGGAACATATATATTTACCAGCACATGCCTGTTGATACCATATTATTGGGGTCGGAAAAATGTTTTGGGATACAGATGGAACTTGGATTACTCTCAAGTCTCATTAAAAGGTTAAAAAAAAATATTTTCATGTTTTGTAATGATTGTTTGAAAAAAATCTGTCATTAGGTTCACCCTGTTTCAATGTGGAGTGTTTACATACAATAAAATTTATCTTATCAAGTATTTCTTATCTGTACTTATCTTACAAGCTGTATTTTATAAAGTATAGTTATAGATGATGCATGCAATTATTCTGTAAAATACAAGTAATTTTTTAGACTTCAACACCACATCTTCAAAAGGCTGGAACTTTTGATGAGCTTACAGAAACATACATACTGTCAGCAATTTGCGTGGGCAAACAGAATTCTCTGAAATGCTCGGTTGGAGAAGACTCAATACCTTCAGCAGTCTGTTGTGCATTTCCCCACCTACAACATTCTATTTCAGTCGCAAACAACTGCTGGTTTCCAGCAGACATCAGGAGAAAAAATTAACACAGGAATTTGCAGAAATAAAAGAGAGAAAATATTCTAGGTTTTGAAATTTCTAGTACTTACTCCAGGGTGGAAAGGTAATTTTTAACAGAAATATCAAATCTCTTGGCAATAACCATCATTAATCTTTCATGTCCATTTATCTGGTTATACCACTTGATGCATATTGTTTATTACTGTAACTGGTCTTTCATCATCAATTGCCAAGCTGGAAAGGGTGTCATTTTTAATTAATGTACATGTCACCAAAGGTGCTAATTATAAATAATGTACCAAATTAATGTGACATGTTAACTCAGTCGCCATCAATAACTAATAATCAGATACAGATGACTGCACGCCCATTTGCAACTTATATATATATATACACACGTTCACAATACTTTTATAAAAAAATTTATATACCTACTGAATGTACCTTAATCAGACATGAGGTTTTAGTATGTAATGTATATATATACTGGTACATATTATATGCATATATATATATACTACTGTCATTAAAAATGGAAATAACAGGTGAAAATGAAATTATAACAGACTATTGTCATATCATGTGTCAAGATCAGGCTGATAGTCATAATGAAATGAAAGAATGATGCAATTTCATCTTACATATTAACATTATACATTGATACTAACCACCAATAAGACAATATTAACCCAATAAAGAATAAGATTACAAATGGTAGTCAACATATGTAAACTGAATTGTAAAATATCAACAATCAGTCAGGAAGCAATTTATTCTTTGTAATTCTACCCCCAGCAACAACTTGCAAATGACAAGTGTGAAAATTTATTAATTAATGGCTTTAAAATATAAATTAATATAAAGTTTTTAAGGAGTGTAATTTTAGCTTTTAAAATGTGTTTTCTGTGGTTTTTACACTATGCCACATAACCCGCCTGCTAGTAATCATTTCCGTTCCTCTCCATGTTCAACTGGAAAGTTTGAGAAGAGCTACAACTTGATCATCTTGCCAACCCCTGAAATTGCCCACGGCAATTGCCAACGCCATGAAGACTATATTTAGGGTTATTTTCAATGTAATGGCTTTTTACTGTGGACATTTTTTTAATTGCAGGGGTTGTCTTGCAATAATAAAAAATCAATTAATTTTCAGATAATTTCCCCTGAAAATCCACGTGATTGCTCGCCTGGCATCATTTAAGGAGAGTGATCGCCAGCTCGCCTTGATTTTGCTGATGGTGACGGGTGGAATGTAGCCCTGTGATAAAGTGCTCGCTTTATGCAGGATCGATCCTCATCCCGTTGGTGGCCCATTGGGCAATTTCTCATTCTGGCCAGTGCACCACGACTAGTATATCAACGGCTGTGGTATGTGCTATACTGTCTGTGGGATAGTGCATATAAAAGACTGCTTGCTACTAATGGAAAAAATTGGCATATTTTGTCTCTATGACTATACATCAAAATAATCAAATGTTTGACATCCAACAGCCGATAATTAATAAATCAATGTGCTCTTGTGGTATCATTAAAATAAAAAAATAAAAAAAAAAAAAAATTCTCTTAGCGAAGACTGCATAATTATATTAATTAATCATTTACGTAAGTAAATCTTTGTGTGAGTGATAGTTCAACAACTGAATACAAGCTTCTAAAATCAATGTATGGAAGATAATATTTTATAATTTATTACAAGTTTTTTTTATTGCAGCTTACAGTTAACACCCGTAAGCATATAAAAATATTTTTTATTGCCAATATACTTGTTTTATGGGTCTTAATGACAGTTTTATTGGAAAAATATATATTTGTAAGTCAGGACGTGACATTTGTCATTTAAAAGTGGTTTGTTTTTGTGTTTCTAATGTTTTAGTGTATATGTGTGGGTAGTAGTATGTGCGTGTGTGTGAGAGAGAAAGAGTGTGTGCGCACATGCATATTTATACTGTTATCTTATGAAGGGGAGTGCATTCAATACAGGACAGGGACACAGAGAGAAAGAGAGAGAGAGAAAGAAAGAGAGAGTGCGCACACATGCATATTTATACTGTTATCTTATGAAGGGGGATGCATTCAATACAGGGCACAGAGAGAGAGAGAGAGAGAGAGAGAGAGAGAGAGAGAGAGAGAGAGAGAGAGAGAGAGAGAGAGAGAGAGAGAGAGAGAGAGAGAGAGAGAGAGAGAGAGAGAGAGAGTGCGCATGTGCATATTTATACTGTTACCTTCTGAAGGGGATGCATTCAATGCAGGGCTCCCCATTCCTAATCTACCCTAGACGTCTAACAATCAATCAATATTTACTGCACAAAACATCCCAAATAGAGCCGGTACAAAATACATTCATATTATGTTACAGAACAGATAAATCACGGATGTTACATATTATATATTATGCAACTAAACAGAATAAACTGCAAACAGATTTTATTATATATACATGTTCAGTCCTGCCAAAATAAACAGGATACATGCTACAGTTTGTAAATACCTATAATTGACATGACAACACAATACATATGTTTTAAAGATGAAAACACTCATAACCAAAATTGTCAACATGTTTAAACTTTAACTTGATTTTACTGATATGCATAAGGAGTACCAGCATACATTTTTTTTTTACACATTACATATAAAAATCCAAAGGACACATGCTTACAACCACAAAAGGCTCAAGCATGTCCAGGGCTCCGTTCCTTAACCTTAAAAAAAAAGAGTTTGTTTTGTTTAACGACACCACTAGAGGACATTGATTTATTAATCATCGGCTATTGGATGTCAAACATATGGTCATTGTGACAGTCATAGAGAGGAAACCTGCTACATTTTTCCATTAGTTGCAAGAGATCTTTTATATGCACCATCCCACAAACAGGATAGCACACACCACTGCCTTTGATATACCAGTCGTGGTGCACTGACTGGAATGAGAAATAGCCCAAAGGGCCCACCGACAGGGATTGATCCATGATCAACCGCTGGTTAGAAATGGGTAATTTTAATAAACAACCTTTGTCAAATTTAATTCAAAATTAATTTAAAAGTGCTGACAAAATTTTTAAAAGTATATAATCTTTAAAGAACAATTTTCTGACTCATCAAAAGTTAAAAGATTGTAGATAGTTTTAATTTAGCAATTTGGAAGCATGTTTAAAACATGACAATGGGGCACGATCTAGCTCAGTCAGTTGAGTGCTTGCTTGAAGTGCTTGTGTCGCAGGATTGAACCACCTCAGCTGACTGGGTTTTTTCTTGTTCCAACCAGTGCACTACAACTGGTCAAAGGCTGCGGTATGTACTTTCCTGTCTGTGGGAAAGTGCATATAAAAGATCTATTGCTGCATTAGAAAACATGTAGTGGGTTTCCTCTGATAACTATGTGTCAGAATTACCAACTATTTAACATCCAATAGCTGATGATTAAGTAATCAATGTGCTATAGTGGTATTGTTAAACAAAACAAACTTTAAAACATGATAACCGTGAACCAGTATACCAGGTTCGAAACTCGCCAAAAAATAATAATGTGGAATACAAATATTAATAGTGGCTCATGTGATATAGCTCTAAAGAAGATATTGTTATTTGGGCGACCAACGCCATTATTTTTTAAATATTTAAGTCGCCCAAACAGGACAATGGTCGCATTTGGCGGCCTGATCACAGGCCATTTTGAGGCCTGGTATAGGTATTTGGCAACACATATATAGGTCTACCCGTATACATGTCGGTACAAAGGGACATGCCTATTAGCATTACGTTATCCAGGGCTTCTAGAATTTTTAATCCATTAGCCATGGAATCAGTGATTTTAAAAATTTACTAGCCAAGTTAAGTTAAAACAATTTTACTAAATAATAGTAATAATCAGATATATGTCACCTAAAGAGAGAGATAGAGCTTATAAACACTAACATTGGGGGTTGAGGTGGGGTCAAGATATTTATATTCACAAAATAGACTTGACTGCAACATTTGACACAAAAAATTCACTTGCCATCGGGCATGGCAATAGTAGTTATTTACTAGCCCAACATTGAATATCACTAGCCATGGGAGTGGGGCTACCATAATCTAGAAGCCCTGGATTATCAGCGTGGTCATTATCTTTTATAGTAGGAGGCTGTTTAAAAAAAAGGCAGCGACTGTATCTATTGAGTGTAGTAACATATAAACAGGGGTTTGTCTGTTAAATGTTTTGCAGCCAGCTTAAATTCCAGATGGATTGAAAAAAATCCATATCATAACCTTTGAATGTAGGACTAGGAGTTTGTCTAACAAAACATAGGCGTCTATATCTGCTAACAGCAGCGAGGTGTATAATTATAAGCATGAAAAGTAGACAGCTGTATTGATACACAGTCAGATGCCAAAAAATTGCCATTTACCAAGGAAAGAAAAAAAATATTATAGTTAACAATAAATTCAACACTTTTTAATTGTACAGTTATATGGCTATGATCAGACCATAAATGTTGTGATTGTGCACCTTTAAGTAAATATAAGAATTATCTCTTACCTTGTACACATCAGAAAAGAATCCTTGCCCCAGTTTTTCACAGATGAAATCATCGAGACGTGTGAGGGCCGACACGGCATGTCGGAGTGCCTGACAGGAAGACTTTGGAGACACATGAGCCTCATTCGTCACGGAAGATTCACGGGTTGGAGGCTCATCGCTGATTTTTTCCAACTGGAACGACCGTCGTATTCCTACAGAATCCACAACACATGTTTTGCTTCTTCTCAGCACAGATCGTTTTGTGCTCATATTTATTATTTCAGCTGTCATTCTGAAAGTAGAAAAAATGCTGTAAATGTTGACATTTATAACAGATATATATAATAATGTTTTGATAAAATTATGTCGTTTTTTTTTTAATTAAATGGGCAACTTTACATACTAAAAGGTACAGATAAAACAAAAATAGTAATGATCTAAGGATTTGGACAGGACATTCTGTCACCATAACTTTTGTTTTATATGGCCTACACAATACATAACAATTCAGTATAATTTCATTTCAGACTCATTTTTCATAAATGGTTTTAAAAAATTGTAAAAAAAAAAAAAAAAACATGGCGACGGTCAGATCCATTTATAAATCTTCAGATTTATAAACAATTTTCAGTTGTATGTTATAATGAAAATTTTCCAGCATTCTGAAAATAAAGTGTTATGCACTAGTTTATTATTGCTGGGATATGCAAAGTGAAATTATTCAAGTGTTATAAAGTTTATGATGGGATTAATTTTGTTTTTAAGCTTAAGCCTACCTTCAACACTATCACTAGTATCAGTCAGTTCCATAATCTCCCTAAAGAAGCTGGTTTTGATGTTGGTATATATTATTATTTATATTTTCAGAAATGTAGATAAAAATTTAAATATTAAGTTTACATTTTCAAATAAAAAAAAGTTGTACCATTTGTAATTATTGCATGTTATATTTGTGTGCAAGCCAAACTGATAGTGCCAAAATCATCTGAGAATGCCCTGGCGTGGACCTTAGCTTGTAGACTTGAGGAACATGTTTCTTCCTCAAAACATTCTAGCTTATAACGATCCTTATAAAATACAAAGGTATGTATTTGCAATTCTTGCAGTACGAGTACACAAATTCCAATACTGGCAACAGGCAATGCGAAAAAATTCTAAAATAAAAAGTGATAACAACATCAAACACTTGCACCTGTTTGCTAAATTAACGTGCATGTTCTTAGTATTACCTCACTGACAGCAACACTTTTCAGTGACATGCTTTACATCGAAAGCTTTGTTTTCGTCACATTTCAAAATCATCTGCAGACCAGCAGACCATGTCCAATTGGTAATCCGTTTACATCTAACACTTTCCCTCAAAACCGGCAGATCAATCCATTTCACATGGGTTGATAAACATACTTCGCAAAGGATTATGGGTAGTAGGACGCAGGTACTATTAGCTATATCATTATTCGAAATAACAAAATACAGTCACTTCGCGATTGTATAAACTAATAATTATATTTGCTATCCACTGTATATTTATTCTGCTGATTAGCAATTAGCTTTAAGGATACAAAACACAATCTGATTACAATAATTGTTTTCAGTTAATTTTTATATAAACAAGTCAGACTTTTCTACCATCCAAAGAGATCTTACTGTCCTTGTGGTAGATGTCATCATCTGATATAGAACCATTTTGGGTCCTGATCACCTTGTCACATAACATACAGTAATTACTGTCACCATATCCCATGACACCAATTTTTACATTTTATACCTCAAAGTTAAAGTTAGTGTGAATTAATGATACCTCAGGAACACATTCATTGATTTTATTCATCATCGGCTATTAGTATTAGATATCAAATATTTGGTAATTCTGATACATTATATAGTCTCACCAGATGCATGCTACATTTGTTTCCATTAGCAGCTACGGATCTTATATATATATATATATATATATATATATATATATATATCACAGGACAGCACATATTATGGACTTTCATATATACCTGTCATGAAGAAATGGTTCAGGGTCCCGTTCGATGAAGCGATCTTAGCCCTAAGATCAACTTAAATGCATAGGGTAGCTCAGGCTAAAGTATTCATCAACAAACTATTAATATTAAATATTTTAATTACTAGTTCCGTCCAAACCTGTATACACAATTACATTTAAGTTGTATATGTGTGTGGTTGTTACTGTAAAATATAATAGCAAAAACGTACTGTTTTTATAATTCCAGATTTGCATACATGGTAGATTCCAAGGCTAGGTGATGTTACGTGACCTAATGTGGTGTCTTTTTTAATTAATATTATTTTTATGGGAGGTTGCATACACTCGATTAGTTCAATTGGCAGAAGATTTGTTTTTGTTGTTAATAAACTAGACAAGTGAAAAACATTTTGGTTTTTAGTATTGAGCCGGGATCCATTATGGCAACACTTGTGAAACAGAGGTTGTTCTTTAGATAACAACATTAATTTTTCAATGGCGTTGTAGTTCGTGTCGTGTTATTAGTGGTTTGATCAGAAAAAAGTAGAAAACAAGTACTCCTCAATACGAATTTAAAAAATAAGAACATAGTTAAGAACAAAAACTACGACATCAGTGGAATCGGGTTTATGTAACTCTCTTTGAAACCATTATAAATCATTTGTTCGACTCTATGAATTACTTCCGGTAATGCTGCTCTGTATTGTGGGATAGAAACCTGTTCAACATGGCCGCTTTAGAAGCGGTACCGACTTCAAATACAGAAAGTGAAAATGAATCCTCCGAACAGTGTGAGACAAAAAGTAGTAATAATGTAGATGATCATGATGAAGTACAGAAGACGACAAACGAAGAAAGCAATATATTGCAAAATAGACATGCATTGTCGGTACAATCTGAATCTGAATTCAACAAACACCAAAAATTACTGATCAGAAACCTGAAATCGCCAACAGAACAGGTGTGTTTAAACAGCAGGGTATTGTTTAAAGTCTCTTTATTTAATGTATCAGGCAGAAGAATAATGAGAACTACTAAAATTAAATATTGCAAACCCCCATTTTAACATCTGGTATATATAGAAGTCTCCCCCCCCCCCTCCCCCCCCCCCCTTAGTTATTGCTAACCCTAACCCAGAATTGTATTTGGTAGGGAAATGGTGGAACTCTTGCGTGAATAAAGTGCTCACCTGTTGCGCAGTCCGTTCATGTTCAATCACCGCAGTAGCTGAGTAGGTACATTGAATTATTTATAATTCAGCCCTTGTATAAGTTTTAACAGTCCGTGATATGTACTATCTTGACTGGGATGCTACTTATATATAAAAGATCCATTGCTGCTAATCAGAAAGAGTAGCCCATTGTGTAGGAATCTGTGTCGTTTCGCCCAAAACAACTGCAACCCTATGGTGTCGTATCCCTTTTCACCTTAAGTCATTTTGTCTCCCGGTAAGGTAATTTTGCCCTTTATCCGGGTCGTTTCGCCCCATGTGTATTTTTTTATCCAAGTCTTTGTGGCTTGTGTTCTCTCCCTCATGCTATTTTCTGTTGTGAAGAGATTTAAATGCATGATGTAGTCTAATATTGACATTCTTCAGCAACTCCCATAAACCAGGCTATAGTTTTTCAAGAGTCACGTGACATCACCAAAACTGTTATGAATCTGTGAAGCAGAAGAGATTTTGACAATGACAGCAGTATAAAACTGTTGGTTATTTAGGTTTGTTTAATTTTACACGCTGTTTAATATAGTGCTCACAGTGCAAATGGCGATCATATATAAAATTATTTTGAATGTTCGGGTTCAGTAGTATGCAGATTCCTTAAAAACAAGTCATATGCAAATAGACAGGTTTATTGGGTAGTCCAGTTCACGTTTTTTGACGATATTCAACCTCCCATCATCACCACCACCACCTCTCAAATATGGTTGCATTAAAAACAAGATTTTAAATAATACAAATAAAAAAACTTTATTACACATTATCATTCTGTTTTGTTAATACATTTGCTAACATACACTGTACATGTTTTATTTAACGACACACTCAACACATTTTATTTATGGTTATATGGTTAAAGACATATGGTTAAAGACCACACAGATATTTAGGGAGGAAACCTGCTGTCCCCACTTCATGGGATACTCTTTTCGATTAGCAGCAAGGGATCTTTTATATGCACCATCCCATAGACAGGATAGCACATACCACGGACTTTGATGTACCAGTCGTGGTGCACTGACTGGAGCGAGAAATAGCCCAATGGGCCCACTGATGGGGATCGATCCCAAACTGACCGCGCACCAAGTGAGCGCCTTATCACTGGGCTACGTTCCGCCCCTCGTACGCTTATGATGACACACGTCTATTTTTATTTTTAAAACATTTTGTTTCATCAGTGTCATTAAATTGCATCAGTATATAATATAATATTCTAAGAAACTACTCATAAAAGTTCTGTGACGTGCTTCAAACACCAAATATCCGTAAATTGTAAATATGTCTGTGGAATGCAAATTGCTACCCAAAATCAATAATTGCTAATACATTTTCCTATTGATTAGCGACTGATGCTAATCAGTATTTTGAAAACAAAATGTTCCCAGCGAAACTGGTTACAGAACTATGCTATATTGTACAGTTTGTATTATATTGTTAAAAAAATGCCTACAGACAGGTGTGAAAATTAAAAAGTGTACATTATTGCTATTATACTGTGTATTGAAAAAATAAAATGCTAGATTTGACCTTTACAAACGTTCTGATGTCATCACATCTTGATACTGCATATAAAAGATGCTGGTTTGTTGTTGTTTTACAGATTGTTAAAATTACAATAGGGACAGTAATATGCAGGTGGTTGAAGAATTCCTACATGGTTTTGACACCAAATACTATATATATTTTTTTTTTGTTGCAGAAAGTTGAAGAATTTCTGAAGGGTTATGAAATTAGCGGCATTGTCATATCTGATTTGACATTTGAGGGCAAGTATATTCGATATATTTGGTTATATTCTTTTTAAATCTTATTTTGTTAAATAAGATACATATATGTATAACCAACAGTCTTGTTGCAGTTATGTCTTGAATACATTGTAGTTATATCTTTAACGTCTAAATGAATAGATTGTCAGAGTAAAAATACAATTACAGAGTTAATTTGATTGAACAAAGCTATTAACTTATTAACTGATAATTTGTACATGTATATGTATCCATGTAGATTTATTGCATACTCTTAAGTCGGTTGAAATGTACTTTAAAGTATTTGATTTGAGAGAGAGAGAGATTCGTCACAAGTATTTTTTAATATGGAAAATATCAACCAAGTCTGTTAATGGGTATTTGTTGAGGCTCTGCCAAAACAAATACCGATTGACTAGACGAGGTTGAAATTTTGCAGATTAAAAAACATGAGTAGCGAATTCTATTTATCCGATAACACTTCTAAAGTAACATTTTAATTCAGTTTTTAGTAAATCACAGTACTAAAGTCACCACTATATATGACGATTAGCACAAAGTAGTTTGACATCACGCATTTAACAAAATCTTTGAAAATGTTACATTCAGGTATACATGTCTTGTTGGTTTGTAAGCAAATGACCCATCCACAGCAACACATTACCTAGAGACCTTGCAAATTTGCATACCATTAACCGGGTTAATACACTAAATTATCACATGGGTTTATGACATGGATATCATGGGTAAGTTATAGGATAGCATCGACAAATACCAATTAACATAAGACTCGATTGATATTTTCCCTATTAAAAATACTTGTGATGAATCCTCTATATATATATCTGTATGTTATATTATGTATATTTCAGTGGTCTCGCTTTTCCATTTAAGCGGGGCGGCCCACCCCACTATTGCCGCCCTCCTTTCACGTTCTCCACCCCTCCGTTATATTTTTTGTGCCCCTCTTTATTTTCTAGCACCATACTATATTTTACAGCACCTATATCAGCTATTTACAAATGCACACTTTTTCCACACATAAAAAAAACAAAACACAACGATCAGTCTGCACACTGAACATAAAAGGAAACATGCCGTATTGTGTACGAAAAAACAACAGTTACCATAACCTAATTTAACAGTATTTTTAACAGCCTCTATTTTGTCCCATACCTGTATCCATTTGTATGTTTAATACATACAATAAAAGTTATATTTTATTTGAGCAATGAAAACATTTTTATTTTTTACGGATTCAGCAATCTCCGATTGAAAACCCCCACTCATTTGGCGCCAAATTTGTCATGCGATCAGAACGGTCATTCTGTCTTTTGTTTCCACTTATAATCGTCTGATATTTTTTTCACAATTGTAGATATAATTGGTTGTAATGGATGATTTGTACTATCTGTTATTTCTGTCATTCTGTTTATTCAGCAGTTCTTTATAAAATATTGTAAACAATTTATTATTGGGGATATCACAGGTTATAAATACAATGGAAGTGTTTATCATTAAAATCATTTATCTTGGGTGCCAAATAATATATACACTGCCTTTACAAAACAAAACTACTTTTTATCAGCTGGCGATAATATTTTATCACATCGATTCATTCGATGAAGATGGCAATAACAAAAAATGTATCCGACATTAGGGGATCACTTTACAAACATCTTTATTGTTTTTCATATATCTTGAAATCTTGATTAAAATAATAGTATTAAAACTTTGATCGATTCAGCAAAACCGGAACTACCCATGAATGTCAGACCAATAACATCTTCGGTTCAATTAAAATACTGACTGCTTGTATTTCGTATAAACGTGTTATTTTCACGCTTTTGTAGGCAAAATAAGGAGTATGTCTTTCCACAAAGTCTACCAACACACAACAATATGGTAAACAAGCTCTGCGCCCCCCCCCCCCCCCTTTTTTTTTTTTGAAGGGTGTGGTGCCGCGCGGCCACCCTCCTTTAATTTTCACCCAGCGAGAACACTATTTATTATTAATTTTGTATCATTTTTTTTTTTTTTCAGTAATGGTATCCTTAAAGAATGGTGATCAGGCAGATGAAGTTATAAGCAAACTGAACATGACGGAATTTGAGGAACAGGAAGTATCAGTTGCAAGATGTTTGAGTAACAAATTAGTTTGTGTGGCACATTTACCTTCCGATTATGGAGAAGATGATTTCAGACAGCTCGTCTCCAAATATGGATCTCCTGAGAGGTGCTTTCTGATGAGGACCGACTATACTGGTGTGTTATTTTATTGTTTCTTGACATTTCAGTCATTTAATTTAAAGTCAATTTTGTTGCCACCATTATAAAAACTGATCTTTTATACTATCCAAGAACGTTTAAATATAATCTCTGTTTTATGCATGTGTGTTTTGGATAATTTGGAAATAGATGCCAACATTGAAAAATCTGTTGAATGTTTATTTAATTTGTAAATGTTTTTAGTTTAGAAATTGTGTGTTTTGGGGGGCAGGATTTACCTCAGTCGTTTGAGTGCTTGCTTGAGGTGTTTGTGTCACAGGATCGAACCACCTTGGTGGATCCATTCAGCTGATTGGATTTTTTTCTTGTTCCAACCAGTGTACCACAACTGGACAAAGGCCGTGGTATGTGTTTTCCTGTCTGTAGGAAAGTACATATAAAAGATCCCTTGCTGCATTAGAAAAAATGTCGCGGGTTTCCGCTGACTACGAGTCACAATTACCAAATGTTTGACATCCAATAGCCGATGATTAATTAATCAATGTGCTCCAGTGGTGTCTTTAAACAAAACAAACTTTTTTGTGTATGTTTTTGTAGCAGTCTATGTCTCCATTGTTTTGAAACACTTAACGTCTTCACTGACTGTCAAAATTTAGAAAAGATCTCAGTGTTCTCACTGGGTGAAAATTAAAGGAGGGCGGCCGCTCGGCACCACACCCTTAAAAAAAACCCCCACACCAATAAATGAAAAGCCAAAAAAAAAAAAGGGGGGGGTGGGGGGAGTAGTTTGGTTACCATATTGTTTTGTGTTGGTAAACTTTGAGAAAAGACATACTCCTTATTTTGCCTACAAAAAAGTGCAATGGGGTTTATAAAAAGACTCGTCTTTTAATTGAACCGAAGATGATATCAGTCTGACATTCACGGGCAGTTCCGGTTTTGCTGGACCGATCACAGTTTTAATATTATTATTTTTAATAAAGATTTCAAGATGTACGAAAAACAATAAAGATGTTTGTAAAGTGATCTAATGTCAGATACATTTTTGTTATTTCCATCTTCATCGAATGAATCAATCGCTGTGATAAAATATCGCCAGCTGATAAAAAGTAGTTTCGTTTTTGTAAAGACGGTGTATATATTATTTGGCACTCAAGATAAATGACTTTAATGATAAACACTACCACTTCCGTTGTTTTTATAAGCGTTAATATCCCCTCAAAATTTAAAGTTTACAATATTTTATAAAGAACTACTGAATAAACAGAATAACAGAAAGTAAAAATCATCAGTTTCAAGCAATTATATCTGCAACTGAGGACAAAATATCAAACGATAGTTAGTGGAAACAAAAGACAGAATGACCGTTCTGATCACGTGACAAATTTGGCGCCAAATAAGCGGGGTTTTTTTCAATCAGAGATTGCCGAATCCGTAAAAAATAAAATGTTTTCATTGCTTGTAACATAAAATATAACTTTTATTGTGTCTGTCAAACATACAAATGGATACAGATATTAGACAAAATAGAGGCTGTTAAAAATACTGTTAAATTACGTTACGGTAACTGTCGTAAATGTTTTGTCAATTGCTTTTTCGTACACAACGCGGCTTGTTTCCTTTGATGTCCAGTGTCACAGACTGATCGTTGTTTTTTATGTGAAAAAAAAAGTGCATTTGGAAATAGCAGAGATAGGTGCTGGAAAATAAAGAGGGGCGCTCAAAAATAAAGGAGGGCGCTCAAAAATAAAGGAGGGCGGGGAACGTGAAAGGAGGGCGGCAAAATGGAATAGCGGGGCGGGGCGCCCCGCTTAAATGGAGCAGCGAGAACACTGGGTCTCTTCTGAAAATACTCAGTGTATTTACTACAGGTTCCATTATCAAAACTTCTATACAGGATACTTGTATCAAAGTTACACATCTGTAATAGTAGCAATTACACGGTTACCCGCGTTACATTTTTACCATACAAATTCTCTTGATTTGCTCAGGATTAATAATTATACATTCAACACTTATTTTCTTTAATACATTTTATTAGTTAACCTTCTGAGTACTGCGGGCGAGATATCTCGCCCGACGTCACATCAGTCGATATACTGTACACTATATACAGTGCATTCCCCAATTCATATTTCCCGCCGTTTTGCACACGAAACTCACCGGAAACAGAAATATAATAAAAGAAAAAAGATTTTTTTTCAAAATGGTGGCTCTTGTTTTGATTTTTTCAATTGAAAATGCCTTGAAATTTTGAGTTCAAAACAGTGGTTTTCGGCAAGTATTTTCGCTTGACAACAATGGCGTCACGTCGTGGTCATTTTCAGGGATCGATAGCTGATTGTGACAGCTAATTTGATAATAAATTTGATCGTTTTACCAACAACGAAAATTCCAAATATTGCAATAAGAATTGTAGTTCGGGTTTAAAAAAAAAATCTGTTCAGAAAACCACTGTTATCGGGAATAATGGACATAAATACTGGATAGCTGGCCACAAATGCCCGTAAGTAAACGCAACTTTTTAGATTTTTTGCCGATCTAAAAATAATAAAAATTACAAAAAAGACACAAAAATAATACTTACCGATTCATATAGGAACTTTATTTCATGTATTTATAAAACATTTAAGTGAATATATGTGAGTAAAAATTATAAACTTGTACCCAATCAGCATGGTTTTGTTATCCAGTAGTCTAAAGGTTAAATAATCAATGTGTATTATGGAAAAAAGAAAAAGGAAATATCATGATTAGTTTTCATACTGTGAATGTGTAAACATCGGTTACTCCCGTTACAAAAAAAGGACATGACAAAAAATTAACACACTTAAAATCCAGTCTCCTCATACTGTAACAGTTATGATAAAAGTGGATATATTGGTGTATAGCTATAGTGTTTAGGTATCTTTATATGATAAGAGTTTGAAATTGTACAATTAATACATTTTTGGTTATCAAAATAGTCAGTTACTCGCGTTACGGTTACTTGCGTTACACGTTGTCCGTTATTTGGTAACGGCTAAAAAAATATAGATTTTAAAGAAAAATAACTGTTTTTAATTGTCAAACTTTTACTGAAAGAAACATCAGAAAGCCACACAAATCAACTGGGTAAATATTACCAACAAATTAAACTTACAACAAGTTAAACAATGAATAAATTATACACAATTTAGACACGACTGTTGGCAATATCAGGTTTGTCTAGAGCCTTAATCATTTTATTTCTCATGTAGTAAATGCTGTCTCTCTTGTTTGGCTATTTCCAATAACATCCTGCTGGTTCCGTCACTGATACCAGATAGTCATTCTCCTGCAAGCCGATGTCAATCACTTCTCCCGGGAACAATGTCCTGTTGTATTCAACAACATACCAGTCGCCATCCATGATTTCAGAATCTTGCAAATTTGGTACTGCATTGGGACTATTCCACTCTGTACTGTCCTTCCAAATGGTGAATTGCATACTCATTCAAAAGTGTTACTACAGTCCCTGAAATTCGACGTGTGCACTAAATGAAAACAACCAATTCCAAATCAGTGCCATTCTCTCTTTCAAAGGACAGTACAGAGTGGAATGATATTGCTAACAGTCAGGACATTTCAAATTTTCTACTTCTTTTTAGAGTTTTGTTTTAATTCAAATTTCAATTTTCAAAAAATTGACGTTAATTCCCGAAATGGTTAATTTATTCATTGTTTAACTTGTAAGTTTAATCTGTTGGTAATATTTACCCAATTGATTTGTGTGGCTTTTTGATGTTTCTTTCAATAAAAGTTTGACATTTAAAAACTGTTATTTTTCTTTAAAATCTTTTTTTTAAAAGCCATTACCAAATAGTGGAAAAGTTGTAACGCGAGAAACCGACTATTTTGACAACCAAAAATATTTTAGTTGTACAGTTTCAAAAGTCTTATCACATAAAGATACCTAAACCATAGCTATACACCAATATATCCACTTTTATCATAACTGTTACATTATGACGAGACTGGAGTTTAAGTGTGTTCATTTTTTGTCATGTCCTTTTTTTGTAGCGCGAATAACCGATGTTTACACATTCACAGTATGAAAACTAATCATCATATTTCCTTTTTTTCTAATATACATTGATTATTTAACTAATAAAATGTAAGAAAGAAAATAAGTGTTAACATAATTATTAATCCTGAGCAAATCAAAATAATTAATTAGTGTGGTAAAAATGCAACGCGAGTAACCCTGAAATTGTACATATATATTTAGGCTTATTAGCCAGTAAGTGGCAGCAAAAACTAACTTGGTATTAGGGAGAAGTATATTGGTATAATTATTCACACATTGGTATTGTTCTATTAAAATAAATTGTTGGTAACTTGCGTTATATATTTTTCGGTTAGTTGTGTTACAATTTTTGATGTATCCGTGTCATGTTTCATGTCACTATTGTGAAAAATTTGTGGTTTCACTACCTGTAGTATGTATTAGTGTAGGAAAATATCAAGTGTTGTTTGTTAGAAACAAGAAATAAATGATAGAGAGAAAAAAATAGCTATTTCGGTTACTCGCATTACATTGTGCTAGGTGGTCTATTTGACTAAGAATTACTAACATAGCATATCATATTATGTAACTGCAGTGGGTGTAACATGTAGGTATTAGATATGCTATTACATATATGCAATCTGTATTTGACTGTATTAAGCATAATTTATGTATTATGGCCTTAAAAATCTGCTTTTATTGTATTTATTTGTCAAAATAATAGGTGCCTATTCAGCACGCGATATCTTTTTGGCAACAACCTCAATGACAATTTTTTTTTTTTATCCATGAACTTCAGCATATTGTTGATCATAAAACACATCCATTCATTAAAATAATTGATATTTAAATTTTGAGTCTTTGTCCGCTTCGCCATGGCATTGCCCATAGGCTACTTCGATCAAAAGCTTTTTTGTATATAAATTTATGTACAGATCTATATAACATCTTTCATTACAAGAAATAAAACAAGAAGTGCTCAAAAAGGATATTATATGCTAGTTTTACAAACAGATGATCGCCATGGCCCATGCATTTGTTTTAGATGTATAAACGCAGAGAAAATATGGTATGTGTGCAGGTGGCTAAATCTCTACATTTTTTATGATACATTATTAGATATACAACTGTTTAGAAAAGTTACATGTAACCAAGTGATAAATATCTTGTATAATTTTGGCACGTTGTAATTTTTTGCACACTAGGTGAAAGCAAGTGCTATGGATTTGTTGAGTTTTCCGACGAGGACAGTAAAACTACGAACATCTGTGATGAGCTTGACTGGCAGAAACTGCAGGACCATCGACTGAACGTTGACTTTGTCGAAGATCACATTCAAGTGTTCAACAAACTCCATTCACGATGTCTGCTCATTGACAACCTTCCCAAAGACTTCAACGATGTGTCGAAACTTCGCGAGATTTTCAGCTCCATTATTAGTCCTGTTTATTGTCAGGTATTTTTGGGAGTGTTGGTGTGCAAACATTCGTGTCTGTATTCATTGAAAGTAGTTATGTAACCTTCGCAAACATTGAATTTGTGGGGTGGAAGGTAGGATTCCACCGGAAGCTTAAACAATATGTAATATAGATATTTTGGGCTTCCATTTCATAATCTTTCAACCCATAACATTGGATTCACATATGGACTGAATCGTGCTAAATTCATTTTCTGTTTTGTATATTTTAGTCAATCCTTAACCCAATGGATTGATAAAAATGAAAAACTTTTGATATATTTTCTGCAATTTCAGATTTTAGTGCTATCCGAAAACAGTTTCTATCCTTTTTTTCAGTAATGTCCGACTTGCTGGCACCTGACTGCAATTCGTTACCAGCCATAATTTCTTCCATTTCAACAAAAATAATACAGGAACACATTTGAGACCAAATTTCATTTACTGCTCGTTCAGCTATGTCTGTATAAAATAAAGAGATGTTAGGTGGGATTGAATGTCAATACTGTAGTAAAACAGTTGAATTCATTATAGCTCTAGTGGTGTCATTTGATACTAGTTCTTAAATTAACGGAATATCATTTTACTTTTTTTTTAAATATGATTACCATATGTATATTTTGCTCACAATATAATTTAATATTACAGTTTAGATTAATTTATATGTCGACTACGTTTCTTTGTTGTAGATTTTGATGCAAGACGCAGAATCACTTGGCTATGGAATTGTAGAGTTCCGTGAACCAAAAGATGCTGAAGAAATGTGGCGACAATTTCAGAAGCACAAAATAAACGACACCGAGATTTCTTTGACCTTCTGCATTCCTGGCAGACCTGCAGTGGCAATCTACAACAGGATCATGTGGAAAATTGTACGCCATTTTTGGGAGGATGTTTTTTCACACCAAGAGTTAATTTTATTAAAATATCAACAGTATTGACCAGACATATTGAATATTGATATATTCTTACATATATATTGAATATTGATATATTCTTGACACGTTAACAGACTTTCATTTTTTTTAAATCATAAATGTTGAATGGGGGAGGGCGTGGAATGACACTTTAAAATAATCGGAAAAATCAATCACCAAAACATGAATACGTTTATCAAGTGATTTATGACTACATAATATGTAAGGCAGTTGTTTTTAATCATTGCAAATTGGATGTGGTAAATTAAAAGGGCAGAGTTGAAAAAAAAAAAAAGATTTAAAAAGTAAAAGTAGGAATGCTGTTTTGCATTTAACTAATTAAATCAGAAGAATTAGTCACACTCCTGCCTCTCAAAAACTGAAGTCTGCTTTTATGGCAGTCGGTAAAACAGCATGATACGGTATGGAACAAACATTTCTTGTTTGTAATCTCGATCTGATTTAGTTTTTCCAATGTTACAAGCTCAATGCGACGGACAGGATAAGATATCATTGAACAAACATTCCTTTCCTTTTTTGTATGCCCATCTATGATGGGTCGTATTATGGTATGGCATTTGTCCGTACATCCGTCTGTTAACGTTTTCTTGTCCAGACCATATCTTGCATACAGGACCATCAAACCTCACATGTTGGAACAACTTGGGATGGTGGTGTGTCGCATACTAGGTCACAGTGACCTACTTTTCACAGTATTGCACATAACAGTAAATCCTTGTCCAGACCATATCTTGCATATAGATGCATCAGGGGTGGGAATTCTCAGATCAGCTATTTTCCTCTCATGGAACATTGCGTTTCCTCGCATTTTAATTGTCCTTTCCTCCAAAATGTGTCAGATAGCACATATTTTAACCTACAGGGGTCGAATTTTATGCTATTCCGCAAATAGTAAATTTTGAAACTGAATAGTAAAACGATTCTTCCAATATTCTGTCATGAAAGTGAAAATAAAACACAGAATACCGAAAATCGCCTGCGACTATTCCGCTTATGCTTTTTCTTCAGCTACATTTTTCTGCAGAGCAAATCCTTGCACTAATAAGACCATTCTCATGCACTTAACGGTATAAAATAAACATCTTTTTGATGGAGACTAATGTTTGGAGTGAGTTCGTTTGTAATTCCAGCTAGTATGCATTAATGCATAGACTGGTATATAAACAATTGTTCGTTACACAATGTTGTACAGGGCAACATAGCACAGTCAGGAAAACTAGTGGTACATTAATAATTGAAGGGATAGTACATTTTTAGACGGAATAGTGTTTTTTGGAATTCACTATTCCTTTGGAATAGTGGTAAAAAAAAATTAAATTTCAACCCCTGGCCTAGGATTTCAAGAATTTCTGGGACCCCTCTAGATTTCCTATTTTTTACAGTTCACCAATTCCCACCATCACATGTAGAAACAACTTGGGATGGCGGTGTGTCGCGTACTATTACTAGGTCATTGTGACCTACTTTTCATGGTCTATTGCACATAGCAGTAAATCCTTGTTCAGATCACATCTTGCATACTGATGCATACAGGACCATCAAATCTCACATGGAACAACTTGGGATGGTGGTGTGTCGCATACAATTAATAGGTCACTGATACAAATAACGGGCGTATCATGTACCTCACTGGTACTCTTGTTAATTTTTGTTTGTCAAGAACCTGTATATACTAAACAGCAAAAGAAATGATTTTGTTTTCCTATGTTGCAGAATGACAAGCTCAATGCGACAGACAAGAGTAGTCTGTTGCCAGATCCTGTGTTTGTGAGTCCACTGGTGACGAACTCCCCTCTTGTAAAAAGTCTCAAAGAACAGTATCCACAGTGTATGTATAAAGACATTTGTATTGCTTTTAATAAGTTTGATTTCAATTCTGTAGTGTGTATGTAGGAATAGATTTGTAATGTTCTAAAGAATTAAAATCCTAGTCTATTATGAATGTGGGAATACATTTGTGCTACCATCTTCAAATTTTAGAGTATATTCAATTATTTTAATATTTAACAGGGCTTCTAGAATACGGTGGCCCGATGCCAGAGGCCAGTGGTTTTTGGATTCGGGCCAGTAAAAGTTACTTTGTGAGATCCCGATGGCAAGTGATCCCCCCAAAAAAAAATCTACAAGTACAACGCTTGGAGTTAGATCGTACGAAAACAAAAGAAACATCTACAAGTCATTTCTTTCGATTTGCTATCACATGCGATATTTTACTAACAAATAGTTGGCAACCAGTAATCTTCGACCCATTGATGATATCAGTATACCTACCGATGTAACTTTATTCAAGTTATAAACTGTAAACACTGGGGGGAAAAAAAACCTTTATTGCTTGCCGCCATGTGCTTATTTGCACTGGTACCCAAAGATTTGGGGGGTGGGTGTGGGGAGGTTTTCCCATTCATAAGTACATAAATATATACTCATTCATAAGTGATAGAATATTTATTTGTTTTTAATACTGTTAATTGTTGTAATATGTAACATGGATTATATATGTATGTATGTATGTATATATATATGTGTATATATATATATATATATATATATATATATATCTATCAGAGTTCGACAAATCCGCTAGCCCGACGCCCATGGCTAGTGGTTTTTAAGTTCGGGCTAGTGAGAAACGCAAAACCACTAGCCCCTGCGGGCTAGTGGTTTCCCCCCTCCTCTCATCATCGCTCAATCGTGGGGTTTTTTTCTTTCTTTCTTTCTTTCATTTTTCTCTCGGCTGAAATTTCGTTTAATAAATTTGATTGTGACGTTTGTCATCGAATAATATCAACAACGCAATCAGTATATAATAATAATCCACTTGAGCTAGGTCTGCAAACTGCAGTAACATGCTATCTCTACATCGTCACAATTACAGCATGCATTGTTTACCTTTCCCTTTCAAGTTTCTGGCACAGGAAATAAAGTCTAATGACATGCGTGTTTTGATTGGTTAGACACGTCATGTGGTAGTTAATCTCTCACATATGTTTTAGGCTAAGAACTTGGAAATCACCAATCGCGACGACAGGTTAATCTCAATCAAGTAAACCCCAGCCATGCTTTGAATTTCAGTGTTTGTTTTATTTACCTATGTTTTCTAATTTTTCGCTAATTTCAGGAAAACAATTTACTGCAATGACTCGCTATTACGTGTAGCGGTGTGGATAATACGTCACAGCTGCCGCAAGAGAAATCATCATTAAAACAATTTACTATTCTCTTTTGAATGGTGACCGCATATGCCCTGTAATGACTCGCGCATAAATGTAGGCCCTAAATATATAACCAACCTGAACCATCTATTACATGTGTAGCGTACCCTCATTTAAATTTAATTATTTTGATAGTGTGTTTGGAGTTTGCTCAATTATACGTCACAGCTTGACAAAAGACAAAGCGTACGACACGACAAAAAACTGAAAGCCGATACTGTTATACTCGAGAAGTTACAAAAATTTTACTCTAAATCTTGGTGATCACAAAACTAGCCCTGTGGCTAGTGTTTCACTCTGTTTTTCTAAACAAACATAAAGTGTGCCTAATGAGCCTATGTGTTGTGCAAATTGTCAAATTGATTACATATGATCTCAGTATGCAAAATGTACCCGGTACATTAAAAAGTTAATTATTTTAATTTACTGTGGGTTTTTTTTTTTTTTATCAACAGTTAAAATTGGGCAAGTGAATTTTTCACCATGGCCAGTGAATTTTCAAATCCACTGGCCCAATGGCAAGTGAATTTAAAAAAAATTCTAGAACCCCTGTATTTAATTAAGGTCTGTTTTTTTAATATTGTGTATTTAATTATCTGATTCATTAATAATGTGTCATATCTCATTAATTGATATAGAATATGGGTATGCATATTATTATTTTTATATTCTGAATGTATAACACATGGTGGCAAATGACCCGTTTTATTAAAGTGATATTTGTGTGGTCTTTTTGCAGTGAATGATAACTTCACAAAGGTATTACAACATCTGCACCAGTCGTACATGAAACAATTGATGTCTCGGAACTGCAAGCCAGGTTTGTCAGGCTCTTTCTTATATTTCACAGTAGGTGGCTGCTTCTTCAAAGTAGGCAAATGTTTCCTGAACAGTCTGTGAACAGCAAAAAGCAGTGTATTTTTTAGACCCAGCAGAAAAATTGAAATTCACCTGCTAAAACCACCAAAAAGTCACAGGTAATTTTTCATGAGACAGACATATGTACAGTTATCTCATCTGCTATTTAACTCAATGGGCGGGACATAGCCCAGTGGTACAGCGCTCACGCAATGCGCGGTCGGTGTAGGATCGATCCCCATCGGTAATCCTAATGGGCTATTTCTCGTTCCAACCAGTGCACCATGACTGGTATATTAAAGGCTGTGGTATGTACTACCATGTCTGTGGGATGGTGCATATAAAAGATCCCTTGCTGCTAATCGACAAGAGTAGTCCATGAAGTTGCGACAGCGGATTTCCTCTCAATATCTGTGTGGTCCTAAACCATATGTCTGACACCATATGTTTGACACCATATAACTAAATAAAATGTGTTGAGTGCATTGTTAAATAAAACATTTCTTTCTTTCTTTCTGCTATTTAGCTCGTAATTCTGTTATATTTTAATTCCATAATGCTGTAAAATCAGAGGTTCTAATTTCCCACCTACTATCCCAAACCCTTCCCTTTTTTCTTTTCAAGACATTTTTTTTTTGGCCTGCTATTTAAAAAAAATAACACCATGCCTATTTCGAGCATCAGCACGAGCTAATTAACAATTATTGTTAAATAGTTTCACTAATGATGCTACAGCAATGTTTTGGTCGTTAGCGAGTCAACAGTTCTTGTTGACTGGTTTTTCACTTTAACAACATTATTTCTGTTTACAACTGACTGCCTTGGCTGGTACCTCATTAGAGTTTCTTTTTCACTGCCATTAGCACTGAGACAGTCTTATGTATTTGCATATTTTCTGACAATGTGTTTATGAAAGTTAAAGTTTGTTTTGTTTAACGACACGTTGAGCAAATTGATTTATTAATCATCTGTCATTTGGTCATTCAGACATTTAGTCTTCAGAGTAAACCTGCAGCAATGGATTTTTTATATGCACTTTCCAACAGACAGGGCAGCACATACCAGTCTTTGATATAGCAGTCATGGGGCATTGATTGGGACAGATCACAATCCATGTGTTTATGAAAACTGAGAGTCGGAACAAGAGTGGAAATCAGTGCATCAGATTATATTGTATGGAATCTAGATTCAAGTTTTAGCCATATTTCAGACTAATAATTTCACAAACAGTGGGTTGGGACTGAGAGGACAATTGTTTGAGGCTGGGAGTAGAGTTGGGGGTCGCAAGCTGTCTTCATTTAAAAGTAACAAATGTAGCAAGCGGTTTCTTGCTCTGCACGTACTGGAGTATGTCAGCAGTGCACAATATCATACATTTTGATTTATTTGTTATTCTTGAACTTTGTCTAGTGTGGAATTGTGGAAATAACAACTTTGTCTTTCATATTTATCAAGCCGTATTTGGGAGTGGGAGACGAAGCAAAAAAGATGTCTCATTGTGCTGGAGAGTGGTTTTTTCTATAGATTAAACACCTGGAGATTATTCATGTGTTGTACATACCATCATAATATTCTCAAAACTTCCTTTGGACTTTTTAGGTTGTTTTGTACTGATCATAATATTCTCAAAACTTCTTTTGGACTGTTGTATTGAAATACCACTTTCAAATTATGGGATGTGATATAAAAAGCTAGATTATAATTGGTAAGATCCTCATCTGACTCCATAGGCTTTTTGATCAAATACCAGGATGGGTGGACTAGTTGGTAAATCCACTCGATAAATACTACTCTGTGCTCGTGCTTATAAAACAGTTTAGACTCAAATCTTTAATGATGTTACATGCATGAAATTTGTATGGCATTGTCATGACGTTGAAGTCTACACTAAACGTTTTGTACAAATATGGTGAAATGTTTCAGTGGTTAAGTCTGCCATATAGCCAAGTATGGATGTGAATTTAAAATTCCTTTAGATTGTTTATTAATGTACAATATTTTTAGCATCAGCACGAGCTCACTATCACATATTGATGGTTTGTTTCACTAATGATGTGAGATCAATGTTTGGGTCGTTAGCGAGTTAACATTTCTTGTTGACTTGTTTTTCACCTTAACAACATTTACATATTACTTTGCACCATATTAGCATATTAACAGGGCTTGAACTTAACGACAGCACCTATGGCAGTTGCTGTTATTGAGATATAAATTGCCATAGGTCAGGTAATAATTTAAAATGCTGCCAAATCATTATGCTGACTGTGTCTTTACTTGTAATCATGATTTTACCTATGGTGATGATCACAGGTTGGGCCCGGCTGGCATGTTACAATTCTGATCATCACTTGTGTTGCTGATTGTGCACACCCTCCTAAATCTACCACCTGTTTGGCACTACTTTCCTAACCACCACTCATAAATGTCTAGGCAGAATCCTGTTTAATCGAAACCATTTTTTTCTTTATTCAGCTATATCCCTTAGATTGGTTTTAAAGTATTTATATATCTATCTAAATATGTTAGCATCTGCACGAGCCAACTATCACATATTGATGGTTAGTTTCACTAATGATGCGAGAAAAATGTTTGGGTCGTTAGCGAGTTAATACTTATTATTAACTGGTTTTTCACCTTAACAACATTATTTACATTGAGTGTATTCTATTTGCTATCAGTTTCTCTCCAACACCAACAGTCCAACAGTTGGAGGGTGGAAAATTTCACCAGGCTGTATGAAAATATGACTGAATTTTTATAAATGTGTGGGGGGGGGGGGGGGGGGGTGTTGATAAATATGTATTAAAATTGTATGGGACAAACATTAAAATTATTTCTTATTAGACATTTTTGTTCCTTTACTTTTTCACTGAGGAATTCTAAGATGTGTGCTTATCTTGTATTCATACGGTAATAATTCAAAATGCTGTTAATACATTATGCTGACTGCTTCAATGTCTTTACTTGTAATCATGATTTTACCTATGGTGATGATCACAGGTTGGGCCCGGCTGGCATGTTACAATTCTGATCATCACTTGTGTTGCTGATTGTGCACACCCTCCTAAATCTACCACCTGTTTGGCACTGCTTGCCTAACCACCACTCATAAATGTCTAGGCAGAATCCTGTTTAATCTAGCCAGTTTTTTTTTCTTTATTCAGCTATATCCCTTAGATTGGTTTTAAAGTCTTGATATATCTATCTAAATATGTTAGCATCTGCACGAGCCAACTATCACATATTGATGGTTAGTTTCACTAAAGATGCGAGAAAAATGTTTGGGTCGTTAGCGAGTTAATACTTATTATTAACTGGTTTTTCACCTTAACAACATTATTTACATTGAGTGTATTCTATTTGCTATCAGTTTCTCTCCAACACCAACAGTCCACTCTCATTCAAACCAGAAAGGAGATTTGGAGGGTGGAAAATGTCACCATGCTGTTTGAAAATATGACTGAATTTTTGTAAATTTATTTATTATTATATTATTATTATTATTATTATTATTATTATTTATTTTGTTTTTGTTTTTGTGGTTTTTACAAATATGTATTAAAATTGTATGGAACAAGCATAAAATTGATTGCTTATTAGACATTTTTGTTCCTTTACTTTTTTATTGGTTAAGTGTCTACTTGTAATCAGGATTTTATCTATTGTGATGAGCACTGGTCAGGCCCCACTTCCATAATAGAGTTCTGATCATCACTAGGGTTGCTGATTGTGCACACCCTTCTAAATCCATCACCTCTTTGGCACTACTTGCCTAACCACCACTCAAATGTATAGTCTTGTATAATCTAGCCAATGTTTTTCTTTATTCACTCCCTTGGATTGGTTAAGTATATATATATCTATATGTTAGCATCTGCACGAGCCAACTATCACATATTGATGGTTAGTTTCACTAATGATGCGAGAAAAATGTTTGGGTCGTTAGCAAGTTAATAATTATTATTAACTGGTTTTTCACCTTAACAACATTATTTCTACTTTTAGTTGGGTGTATCCTATTTGCTATCAATTTCTCCCCCCACACCCACAGCTCAGAGTGTTCCAGCCAGTGTACCACAACTGGTATATCAAAGGCCATGGTATGTGTTATCCTGTCTTGTGGTATGGTACATATAAAAGATCCCTTGCTGCTAATGCAAAAATGTAGCAGGTTTCCTCTCTAAAACTTAATGTTGAAATTACCAAATTTTTGTCATCCAATAGCCGATGATTAATAAACAAAACAAACTTTTAACTTCATTTTTTTTTTTCTTCTTCTTCGTTTTCTTTTACTGGTATGCATGAAACAAATAGGGTTTGTTGTAATTGGTCTAACTTTGTTATATTTAGGTTTGCTGGGACCCGCTCCTTCTCTACCAATGAGTCCGATCATGAATCCCAGCATGCAGCTGGGCCTCTTCATAATGCTGGCTGTACAGACGATATCACAAAACAAAACACCGGTAAGATTTCAATTAGAATTTTGTCTTTGTATGTCAAACAAGGCCAACAACACTGGCTATTTAATGTTGGTAACATCCTTTTATATATAGATATAAATAGTAAACTGTCTCAACCCGAGGGGCGGGCTTTAGCTCAATTGGTTGTGTCGCAGGATCGAACCACCTCGGTGGATCCATTCAGCTGATTGGGTTTTTCTCGTTCCAACCAGTGTACCTCATCTGGACAAAGGCCGTGGCATATGCTTTCCTGTCTGTGGGAAAGTGCATATAAAAGATCCCTTGATGTATTAGGATGTAGTGGGTTTCCTCTGATGACTACGAGTTAGAATTACCAAATGTTTGACATGCAATAACTGATGATTAATTAATCAATGTGTTCCAGTGGTGTCGTTAAACAAAACAAACTTTTTCTTCGTCTCAACCCGAGACTACTAACAAAATGTGCTGGTATACACAGATGTCATCCAAGCTACTGTCAGTAAATGGGTCTTTGATATGTCAGTTTACACAGAAATATGGAGTCCACTGTAGTTCTCAATTCATTACAGATTAATTAAATGTGGCCATATCTGTGAAAAAGAGCACAGATGCAGCATGATGCCATTCACAGAAAACATCAATTAAAATTATGTCATGTGTAATTTTAATGTAGCACAAGGTCATGCATCTGCTTGTTAAAATTGTTATTAACATGTAAGTATTTAATTAATTACATCAAATGCTTAGCATGTATCTCTTAATTTAGTATATTTTAAATATAAAATAGTAGTTTGACAATATTTAATTGCTACCAGCCCCTGCAATTAAGAAAATGACCATGGCAAAAAAAAATGCTGTGGAAAAATAGTGCACTGACTGGAACGAAACATAGCCCAATGGGTCCACCGATGGGGATCGATCCTAGACTGACCGCGCATCAGGTGGGCACTTTACCACTGGGTTACGTCCCGCCCCCCACCCCCGAATTTATTTAATGGGGTATATAATTAAAATAATTTTCCTTAATAACGGTATAATTTCTGTTAGGAAATCTGTCACAAGACCAAATAACCTTTCACGCCCAAGTAAATTGGTAAAGGGTTTTTTTCGGTTTTGTTTTTAATTGGGCCACTCGGCACCAGAAAAGGGTAGCATATTTTGTCAGTATATATATATATGACAGTTCAACAATGTATAAGATGTCCTGTCTCTCTCTCTCCCCCCCCCCCCCCCCCCCCCCCCCTGCAAGTCGGTGGTCCCTGCAGTGTACATGCTATGAACAGTCAACCTAGTTGGAACTCGCTTAATGTTGGACTGAGTTCAGCTAGACTAAACAGAAAAATGTCTGTTAGACTGGTTTACGCGCTTTATGGTAAACCAAATAGCCACGTCATGAATCAATCGAATAGTTTGTGAATGTTAGCGAAACGTTTGCTGGCTGAACATTTCGATTGGTAATTTACATGTAGTTATGCCGATTATGCCCAATGGCACATAGATTCAGATACTTACTAATAATGGTGCAATTACTGTTTTAATATTTACTTTTAATTTGTTTTCAGTTCACGAAGTATATTTTATTTTTAACAATAAGGAAAAAATCCATATTGAAAATAAAAAATCCAATATAGTCCACTGCAAAAAAAAAATGCTGAGGAGAACAAAAAACTCTGCAGCAATCTTCACGGCATTGCCTATCGCCACAGGCAATTGCAGGGGTTGGTTACTTATTTTGACTGAAGGTTAGTCGGCACATTTTGTCAGTACTCCTTGAATCTAACCAAAAAATTAGACAATTTGTAAAGAAACTATAAATAGAAGTCGTTTACAAAGTGTTTTTTGTAATGGTTCTGAATTATTCAATTACTATTGCATATTAATTTATTATGATTTTGTTCTCTTTCAGTGTACGGGTCTCATGGCTGCCGAGATGAACCTCCTCAGTGGTTTGGAGTCACCAGCAGATGCTCCGGTACGTTGGAATGTGTTTTATTAACTTGTTTATTTCTCCTTAATAAAGCTATTTCTCCTTAATAAAGCTAATACCACAAGTATTCACAGACGTGGGCTACAAAGTCACTTATATTTTAACATTTAGAATAATCAAGTTTAATTCATAATTTTATTTCGACTGCAGTCGTTTGTCTATGGTTAACTATAGCAAAGCATTTTTAAGTGGACTGCCATCTGAATTGTTTTCTCCCATGAATTAAAAATGGAAATAAGATTTGTATTTGGAATCAAGGTGATTGACAGCATTCTTTTCTAGCATACATACATAACGCATGACATCACCACATTACTGAGTCATAGGTCAAGGTCACTGTTAAAAGTAAAAATTACATCTACCAACTACCATTTCTTATTCAGTTTTCATAAAACTTTGCAGTATTATTGCCAAACTGTGAAGGGATTTGTAGTGTTTCCGATGCCTTGTTTATGATTTACATCATAAACAGGCATCAGGAGGCAACGTTTCATCTTTAAATATTCCTATCCTCATATTTCAGAAAGAATGAGAAAGTATTTTTAACATTTTATTAAAAAATTTCCAGAGTAAACCTCAGACTGGTGCCAAACCTTCTCTGCTGGGTGACCCCATTACTGCTAAAGCCGGAATCATTCTGCAGTGCCTGTCCAACCAGCTGATGCCGCAGCCCATTATGCCGTCCAGCGCACCCAAGCCTCTGATGACCATCGGTCAACCAGAGCTGAAATTTCCAGCAACAATGGATCAGCTAATGCAGAATATCCGCAACATAAACATCAACTTGCTGATGAATCTGGGTCAGGCCCTGACTGCAATGCACAACAGTCTGTCGATGAAGGAGGGTCAGAAACAGAGACCCCATGGCTCAGGTCCCCCTAGTCTGCTGGGTGCTCCTCCCCTGAATCCACTGGGGCTGATGATGGGAAGAGAACCCGGACTGGGTGTCGGTCAGAAATCCAGTTTGTTGGGGCAGGCTCCAAAACTTGGAGACAAGAGTAATCCAGACTCGGCCCCGAAAAGTTTACTGGATTTTACCCCAAAAAGTTCGACAGATCCGTCACCGAAAGCTTTGTTGGGGCTGAAACCGAAAAGCCTTTTAGACCTAGATTTCAGCAACATGGGCCCAGCGAAAGGTGGCATGTTTCAAGGTTCTTTTAGAAATGGACCTGTTGGCAATTTTTCCCATCAGAGAGGTGGGGGGAATACGTCGACATTTGCTCGTAATTTACAGTTCACTGGACAGAAGAATCCCAGTTTTAATTTCACTGCTATGTCGAGCAAACCGACACCAAACATGGACCAGCCAAGCGGCAGAAAGAAAGCGTCGCTCCTAGGAATGCCTACGAGACAGGCCCCTCGCAACGAGGATCTTTGGTTAGCCGAGCCACCATTTCAGTCATATGAGCAAAAAGACTGGGATACATCTAACATGAATAAGGCAGGGTCCAACGAAAGCTATTCATGCAGTACGTCTGGATCTTGGGATTACAATGACTCGGGTTATGGGGTGAGCGTCTTCTCTTGTTTTGGTCCTTCTAATAATGAGAAGTAATTCGAAGGCTAAAAATATAAATAAATAGTGTGACATAGTTAGTTTTATGGTGTTAAGGTTAGACATTTTGATAGTAGTTTTTAAAGTAATGGAAAAAACTGTGAAATGTTTCTTTACTTAATGTGGCTTAACATATGATTTTAATGTGAAATTTGTTGGTTAGTGGGAGTTAATTTTTTGGTGGCTTTTTATCCTATTTACAAAAATATACTTGACAAAATTATTTAAAGGCTTCTAAACGTTTTAGTAATTCTTTGCTAGTGGCATATTATGTAAGTAAGTTTTGATACAGGTGACTTCTGAACATTATTTCAATAAAATGTAAAGCGTGATACACGCAAAAATCTTGAACCTAAATTTTTCATGCACTTGCGAAAACCATGATGTCTTTGCCTTTGTTTGACACCCAATGCTGGCAATAGCCGATCTCCTATTTTTGTGCTGGGGTGTCATTAAACATACATTCATTCATTCATCATGAAAACCAAAATGCTCATTTGATTAGGATTTACAACCACTGCAATTAAGAAAATGACTGCTGCAACAAAAATGCCGTGGAAAAATAAGTGTCCATGGCGGTTTTAACGTTAACATGTTTGCAACTGTGGATTGTAAATAAATCTGAATGATGAGTTAGTTATTTGTTTTGTTTGACAATGTACTATAAGATTCATTTATACTAGTGGCTGTATTTGTTGATGACTGAAAGTGACATAATGGTTAACACGTGAATGATGTATATGATCAAGAACAATGGAGTTGCAAGGGGATGACAATTTATCATATTCAACATACCGGTAGTCAGTCCAGAGTGTAGTGCCAGTTCTATCTTTATCTTTTAATTATATTACATCAATGTGTCAGAATATATTTAATGTGATCTAGAATTAAATAAATTTCTTTAATAACGGCATAATTTCTGTCACTAAGATCAAATGCCCCACTTTCAAACTCGGGCCACTCTGCACCAGACGACCTCTCTATATATATTTGTATATCTACAAATATCTCATCATCACACGGATTTCATATGACTTGTTGAATTATATGTTGAAACTTTTTCTGAAAATAAAACAGTCCCCATGGTTCATCTATGTATAAGCTGTCAGGGCCCTGCAATCCGGTGGTCCCTGCAATGCACTTGTTATGAACAGTCGACAGAGTTCAATGACCTATTTTGAACTCTCTTAATACTGATAATTTTCATGTATTTTCTATCATGTGTTACCGGCCTCGGTGGCAGCGTGGTTAGGCCATCGGTTTACAGGCTGGTAGGTACTGGGTTTGGATCCCAGTCGAGGCATGAGATTTTAAATCCAGATACTGACTCCAAACCTGAGTGAGTGCTCCGCAAGGCTCAATGGGTAGGTGTAAACCACTTGCACCAACCAGTGATCCATAAATGGTTCAACAAAGGCCATGGTTTGTGCTATCCTGCCTGTGGGAAGTGCAAATAAAAGATCCCTTGCTGCTAATCGGAAAGAGTAGCTCATGTAGTGGCGACAGCAGGTTTCCTCACAAAATCTGTGTGGTCCTTTACCATATGTCTGATGCCATATAACCGTAAATAAAATGTGTTGAGTGCGTCATTAAATAAAACATTTCTTTCTTTCTATCATGCCTGATGGCCCTGAGATTCAGATATTTAGTAATAAGGGTTCAGTTATTGTTTTAATATTTATTTTTAATCTGTTTTCAGTTCACAAAGTATATTTTATTTTTTACAATAAGGAAAAAATCCATCTTGTAAAAAAAAAAAAATCCAATATAGTCCGCGGCAAAAAGAATGCAGCAGAGAATGAAAAACTCCACAACATTGAATATTGCTGCGGGCAATTGCAGGGGTTGATTTGATTTATTACACATTGTTTTATTGCAATACTTTGTTTGCTCCCAATTGTTTAAATCATCAATTTTAACAATATGCCACAGCATTGAAATCTTGCTACAAAAAAGAAGCTGTTTTATAGGGGTTTTATAAACTACATTTAAATAAAAATAACAAAAAATATCTACCGGCTTGCCAACATCTATAGAAATTAAATAAAGTAAATATATAATAGAATGATAAATAGTAGATACATGGACAGACGTAGATATAACATATATATGCTAACAACATATATAGAAATAAAATAAAATAAATACATAATATAATGATAAATAGGCAGATAAACAGACAGACAGACATAGATATAATATACATCTACTAACAACACACATAGAAATTAAATAAAATAAATGTATAATATAATGATAAATAGGCAGATAGATGGACAGATAGACAGAGAGATAAAATATATCTACTAACAACATGTATGTTTTTATTTCTGCGTTTGTAACAATATAGCAGGGTGACTCGTCTGGCTATGATTTGTATGGTACTAATGGAGCTTACTGTGGACAGTATCAGGAAAACACTGCGCCATCTCAGCCTGTTCAGTCTGCTCAGCCCGACTCTGTAGATCCTCAAGACAAATTAGCTCAGGTATTCTAATTTAATATGCTAAATTATTTGGGGTATTTTTGTTCATTTTTTTTTTTCATTGCAATATCTCTGAGCAGTATTTAAAGGGACAGACCCTAGTTTGAACCCGTGAAAATTAACACGAAGTTTATTTAATCTACAAACCTGTAACACATTTGGATAAAGTTACAATTGAGTGAAACACAAGTCTGTGACTTTGAAATGGTGAAATACCCTCTAAAAACAGACTAAAACTCGACTCCATAACTGTTACTTCTCAGATGCACATGCGTTTTTAAAAATAAGATAAATGCATTTTGTGATATTAAAACCACCAGGAACACCAAAAACACTTCGAATGTAGGGAAATTTATAATCTGAACCATAACGTCTAAGTAAATTTATCAAAAATGGCTATAATAGTCCAAAATATGCCTTAGTGTTTAAAAACTAGGGTATGTCCCTTTATGAACTGTGTCATTTACCAACGTGAAATGCTTTAGCACTGTTGTTCCATGTTGGTTCATGCCATTATTAGACTAAATTTACCTGAACAGAACATATCAAAGTAAAGAAATGACTTCTGCAGTATCTGATGCTACCATTCCATTATCATTTGGAAGCTTTTGCATCTTTTGAACAAGATTGAGTACCCATGACATAATAACAGCTTATACAGGTGATATTGGCTTATTGTGTATGTTACATAATGATCTGCCTTTGTATGTTTATATCTCAGCAGTTTGGTTTCATTATTATATCTCAGTCTTTCTGTCTGTCTGCCTGTCTGTCTATCCATCTGTCCCATATTTAGAATTCCGGTCTCTTTTTTCTTTTTTTAATGCCTCAAGACATTGAGCTAAAAAAAATATATATATATCTTTATTGTGTACTGTTGCAAATCAGATTTGACTTTCTAATTTTCACAGTTATGGCTCTTGAACTTGCGAGATAAGAAAATTTGTTGGGACATGTATTGCTTTAGCAGTACTCTCAGAATGATTGTTATTCCTGTTAGCAAGTGGATAGAAAGAAAAAAAACTGCCAGCCACAGTTCGAATAAAATCTGTTGCTACTAAAATGAGCAGTACAAAACTATTCTTTGTTGTTTCAGTCAAGAGATTTTGTTCGTTCAAGAATTGGGGGGTTTTCTTTCAGAATTGGAGGGGGGGGATTGATATTCTTTCTTTTTTCAGAACAGTTTAACTTTTTTACTTCAGTACTTGCTTCCTTATTAATAAACATATCCATGACCCGATTGGGCTAATTTTAAATGTTTTACTTTCATTCTAATATTTATATATCTGTACATGAAATAAACTCGCAAGAAATTGATTACTTGCAAAATCTAAATCTTTTTGACTGTTAATCCTTGTTAAAAATATATGTATTTTGAAACATTAAAAATGCATTATGTGGGTGTGAAATCATCTTTTGTTGTGTTAAGTTATAGGGTTCCCATTGTACAGATTAAGTTTTTTGTTTTGCCTGAATACTTTTCGCTAATTGCTTTTAAATAGTGTAGAAAGTGCAGTAGAGAAATACCTGATGGTTGTTCATCAATTGATTAGTAGCTTTTAAAGTCACCTATGTGGGATGGGGTCTTCTGGGGTTTTTTACTTCAATATGACCACAGTTAAAAAAAAATTGTTCTTTTCATCTTTTTGTGAAGTAGTTGTAATGTTTTTAATTTAAAAAAATTCAGATAACAAAAAAAATTCAATCAACAATTCATATATTAAAAATATTTATTATAATATGTGCATGCATAAATTCACTCTTCATTGATAAAACATTTTTATTGTACATTATGTAATTTAAAAAATATTTTTCATTTAATTTAAATAGCATAATTAATGGTAATTTCTACTTTCTAGAATGGTTTGTTTTTAAATCTTTCTTACTGTTCTGAGAATTATATTGCAAGAATTTTTTTTAGGAATTGTCCACCAACTGTGTTACAAGCTCAAGAAAACTCCATGATTTTGTTTTATGTTTTAATCGTGTTCCAGCCATATTTTTTTTTAAGTACAAGTTTGATCCATTTCGGTTATTTCAGTGGTAAAGAGAACCGAATGATGCGTGAAGTTTTTCAAAGAGGGCCACAGCTTGTTCTCAACACAAGCCATAGGCTTGTAGCACCCATCACTGTAAGGTGTACATGTTGGAGGTAAAACGGTCTGGCCGTTTGACAACCACGCACACATACATACATGTACATCGGACAGAACGCCCAAACTCTGTACTACATTGTCGGCTTAAAAAGCTGAAGTCGTTAACTCTTTATGTTAAAGTCTTCTTCAACATCCAGTTTGCTTTGGCATGACACCCAGCATTCTAACAGTTTGACACAAAAATACAGATACAGAGTGCAAATTAGTTTGATTGTTCTAATGCAGTCTGCTATTACAACTTGGTCTATCTGTATGGAACTACCAGTTGGTACCATGTGAAATTTATATATTGTTAGCAGAACTCTTTTAACATTGCAACCACCATATTATATTGCCAGAAATATATTGTCATTGTTTTATTGTTACATTACTGCTGAACAGGTTTTAAACCATGGAAAATTAGCTGCCGGTTTTGTTGTTGACCACAAACCCAGTTCAAGCTTATGTAATTCTCGCAGTAATGGTAATGATAAATTTAACAATTTGCTATCCAGAAGATTGCAAAACATAAGACGGTCCCATTTCCTCATAGACATATAAACTTCTTTTTTCGACCCAAGCTTAACAAATGTATCTATTTTTATAAAAATTGCCAACTTGATGTCACATTCTTGATTCAGGCTTTCAGTATATTCATGAACTAACTTATTGCCCCATTTTCCTTCAACCACAGAATGTTTTAATACTAGTAGGGATTTCCATGAATTAATTTAGACCCCCATTTTTTTTCTTCTTCTTTTTCTATGAATTGGAACCTATTCCCAATTTGTTTTCTTACAATTCTGTGATCCATGTAGATAGATGTATATCCTGTCTCCATTTTCTGTGAATTAAAATGGTATTCTACATGTATTTCTAAATTCTTTCACATACATGTATTTCATTTCTCTAGCTTGATTTCCGTGAATTAAAATGGTAGCACCGACCTCTCCATTTGTCTCAAATCTGTTTTCTGTGAACTGATGAGGCTTTTCCATTTCTTTTCCACTCTAGTTTTCTAGGAATTTCTGTACATCCCTTTTTCTAGGATTTAATGTGGTGCCTCATTTCTCTCACTGCATATGAAAAATGTTGGTAGTTACACCAAGGTACGGTCAGATACTTTCGTCAAATTTGGGTTTACTCTTTAGCGTTGTTGTAGAAAATATTACTGCAGTCTTGTTTGTTGTGACTGCTATTTTTTTATGAAATATCCATCTTTTTCATTGCAGGAAGCTCGGGAATATGCTCAATACACCGAACAGTATTATAGCCAGGTAAAGTGTAACAGTTTCCATTACTTAAATATCAAAAAGGAAATGAATGTTTAAAGGGACAGACCCTAGTTTCAACCCGTGAAAATTAACACTAAGTTTATTTAATCTACAAATCTATAACACATTTGGATAAAGTTACAATTGACTGAAACACGAGTCTGTGACTTTGAAATGGTGAAATACCCTCTAAAAATAGACTAAAACTCAACTTCATAACTGTTATGTCTCAGATGCACGTGCGTTTTTAAAAATATGATAAATGCATTTTGTGATATTAAAAACACCAGGAAGACCAAAAACATTTTCGCATGTACGGAAATTGATAACTAAACCATAAAATCTAAGTAAAGCATGATTTCAGTTACCAAAAACAGCTATAATAGTCAAAAATATGCCTTAGTGTTTAAAAACTAGGGTATGTCCCTTTAAGGAAATATATGCACATTGTTTAATAAGCAGATATAATCCTAAGTTTCAAATAACATATGGTAATATTCACAGTGTTAGAAAACACCTTCTGCCATCTTTTAGGCTACTTGTTTGAGCATTTATCTAAGAAGATGGTATATACCAGTTATCGAATGCTAATTGAGTTGATAGAGGTTTAGATTCTAAAGTATTAGAAAACATACCTGCTACCATCATTAGATTACTCTAAATTGTAATAACCAGTTATTAGACAAGATGGCGTATGCCAATAATAACTGAATTAAATGTAATGTTTTAGCAGTACTCTAAAAATCGTTGGGTTTTTCTTTTTTCAGTACTTCTATCCAGGCCTACAATACAATAAATTTGCTTTATGGATAGGCTGAATATTGTTTCATAAAGTTACCTATTTGTGGATATTACCAATACTGATAGTTAAATTGTTATGCTAAAGATAGGCCAATTATTTTTTTTATTTTTTTTTTAGATGTACAGTGGATACGACCAAAACTACAACTACACGACAGATTACACCAACACATACAACAATCAGCAGATGCAGCAACAGCAGCAACAGCAGCAACAACAACAACAACAGCAACAGCAGCAGCAGCAGCAACAACAACAACAGCAGCAGCAACAACAACAGCAAACTCAAGGAAATATGGATGCTAACACTTACAATGTATGTATACCACAAGCATGATTTTATTCAAGTTCATTTTCCCCAAACCTGTCGCAGTGGTTTGGTCTGACATAGATAGCAGTTATATGTATCTTTCCATGGATAAAGTTTAGTTTCTGTCATTTTGTATTATCTCAGAGATATGTGAAGATTTGTGGATGATGGTTGATGATATTTGTATATTTGCAGCAAGCCTATGTGACCGCTACGAATATTGGTAGTGCAACAATATCAGCAGGCCCCAAGTTGAAGAATTACAGCTCGAAACATCCTTCGTTTGGACAGGTCTACGATTCTACAGGTCTGTTTCGAACTCCCAGCACCAACCACGACTCCGGCTATGCCAGCTATAGCACTAGTAACACACAATACAACTACAGCTTTGGCCAGAGCCTGCAGGTAACGTCGCAGTGAACAAATAATTTAAACAAAACAAGATCAAATTTGTGATTAATTTTCATTACATTGTCTGATTCACATAGATTTTAAAGGTGCAGACCCTAGTTTCAACTCGTAAAAATGGACACTAAGGTTAGTTAATATACAAACCTGTAACACATTTGGATAAAGTTACAAACGAGTGAAAGAAGAGTCTGTGACGTTAAAACCGGGAAATATCCTTACAAAATAGATCATATGAAAAATGCATTTTGTGGTATTAAAACAACAGGATGACCAGAAACACTTCGGTTCTATGGAAATGGATAATCTAAACAATAAAATGTAAGTAATGTTTGATTTCAGTGATCATAAATGGCTCTAATAGTGAAAAATATGCTGTAGTTTTTAAAAACTAGGGTCTGTCCCTTTTAAATTAACCCTTATCCTGCCGCATTCTTTTTGCTAAATTTAAAGAATTTTCACCTGTTCTACATTTCTAGTAATTTTATTAAAATCCATGGGCATTTTAACATGAAATTACACCCATATATACCATAATGATCCACCTACGTAATGATAGCATTTTGTAGATGGTTATTTTATTTATGTTACCATGGCAACAGCTGCAAATTTCAATATACAATTTTTTCATTAATAATTAAGAAAACATGAATAAAACACTACTATTTTTTGTTTAATTTAAGTGTATGCTGTGATTTATTAAGCATAGTGATTGATTTAAAGAAAAAATTAAGCAGACTGCCATTTTTTTCAGAATAATAGGGTGCAATGCACATACTGTCATCAACGCTTTTTTGTAAATTATGAAGATAATGTCCAACATTAACTATTATACATTTTTAGTAATATTATTAATTCAGTTGACATTTCAGCATGAAATTACACACATATATACTAAGAATATCCATCTACGTAACGCTAACATTTTATAGTCAGTTATATTATTTATGTTACCATGGCAACAGCTGCAAATTTCAATATACCATATTTTCATTAATAATTATGAAAACTTTAATTAAAAACTAATATTTTTCTTTTAATTTAAGTCTGTGCTGTGATTTATTAACCATACTGCTTGATGTAAAGAAAAAATTAAGTTGACAACCGCGTTTTTTCTGAAAAATAGGGTCGGATGCGCATTCGGCTATCAACACATTTTTGTAAATTATGAACATAATTTCCAACATTAACTATTATACATTTCTGGTAATATTATTAAAATCAGTTGACATTTCAGCATGAAATTACACACATATATACTAAGAATATCCACCTATGTAAGGCTAACATTTTATAGTCAGTTATATTATTTATGTTACCATGGCAACACCTGCAAATTTCAATATACCATATTTTCATTAATAATTATGAAAACTTTAATTAAAAACTTTTCTTTTTTTTAAATTTAAGTCTATGCTGTGATTTATTAACCATACTGCTTGATGTAAAGAAAAAATTACGTCGACAACCGCGGTTTGTCTGAAAAATAGGGTCAGATGCGCATTCGGCTATCATCGCATTTTTGTAAATTATGATCATAATTCCCAGCATTAACTATTATACATTTCTGGTAATATTATTAAAATCAGTTGACATTTCAGCATGAAATTACACACATATATACTAAGAATATCCACCTACGTAATGCTAACATTTTATAGTCAGTTATATTATTTATGTTACCATGGCAACACCTGCAAATTTCAATATACCATATTTCATTAATAATTATGAAAACTTTAATTAAAAACTAATATTTTTCTTTTAATTTAAGTCTATGCTGTGATTTATTAACCATACTGCTTGATGTAAAGAAAAATTAAGTTGACAACCACGTTTTATTTCAGAAAAATAGAGTCAGATGCGCTATCAACACATTTTTGTAAATTATGAACATAATTTCCAACATTAACTATTATACATTTCTGGTAATATTATTAAAATCAGTTGACATTTCAGCATGAAATTACACACATATATACTAAGAATATCCACCTATGTAAGGCTAACATTTTATAGTCAGTTATATTATTTATGTTACCATGGCAACACCTGCAAATTTCAATATACCATATTTTCATTAATAATTATGAAAACTTTAATTAAAAATTAATATTTTGCTTTTAATTTAAGTCTATGGTGTGATCTATTAACCATACTACTCGATTTAGAAAAAGAATTAAGTAGACAGCCAATTAATTAATTCTGTTACCATGGTAACCAATGCAAAAAGAGGAACCGTTTCCCATATGAAATGTTTTAAATGAATTTATTTGAATACAAATCACTGTATAATGATGTAATAATAAGCTCCCAGCTGTTTACAAGAGATGGGTGAAAATTGTGAATTCTGTTACCACGGTAACCAATGCAAAACAGAAAATTTCTAAAAAAATATCATTTTCAAGGACTGAGAAAAAACAACAATGTATAGTGACATAATTGTACTATGCCTGTAGAAAAGATATATGAAGCTTATTAATTCTGTTACCATGGTAACCAGTTCAAAACTATATGTTACCATGGTACCCAGATCGAAACTGTTACCATGGTAACCAATGCAAACTATTGGTTACCATGGTAAGGTATGTAAAACTGGAAACTATTTGCTGTGTGCATGCAACTTTTGGGTCATACGGTCAAAAGTAAAGGACACCAGTAATCAATAATTTGAGGGTACTTGAAAACTCCACATCATAACTGCCGCTACTAGGTGGTTATGACGTTTGGAATCTTTTTAAATTGGACACTGTATTTCATGTACACACTTTAAGCAGCAGCTATCTTACTATAATCATTCTAAAAATTATTGAAACATATCCATTAATTCTCAAGATTTTATGGTACATAATTTTACCCTTCATACCCTCTGGCAGAAACCACAGAACACTGATATTAGAATAATAGCAATAGTAAAAAGGATTTTATGCATTTCCGTAATTTATTGTGACACAAGATACTTGCCATAGTGCTTCACACGGTCACAATTGTAAAAAAAAAAAAAATTGTCCATTCATCTAAAAAATGTTTTAAACCCAAAGAAACAAACATCAACATGTGAGCCCTAATTAAAATTTGATATGTACCGTATACATAATGTGTATCCAGTGTTGAACACTTATGCATGATACAAAATAGATCTAAACAGTCACCTGAGTAAATTGCTGACCACAACTACCAAACACATGGAGTGTGGGGCACCCATTTTCCTAGGGGGATTAAAATGACCAAATTCATGGTTTTGGGTTTTCCATGGGTGAGAGCAACTATCAAATAAATTTGGTTGGAAATGGTCTAGTATTTCTGAAAACATAATAGTTTAAATGCATTTGTCTATATGATAGATGGTTTAATGAATCTGTCTCCTACCGGGGGGGGGGGGGGGGGGGGGGGGGGGGGGGGCGGCAAATACAGGTACAAACAAGCACCTCAAGCAAGCACTAAACCGACTGAGCTAAATCCCACCCCTATTATTTTTGTGGATGCTGGAACCGTTTAATTGAGATATCTGTTTAAATCTGGTTAGTTTTATGATTTACATTGGTTTATCACACTAGTAAATAAGATGATTGCTGACTAATAGCTAGCTAAAGGTTTTGGCATCCATTGTTCATTATTTTGTTTTGTTTTTAAAACTTTTGTGTGATAATTGAGTTTATTTTGTTTATTTTATCAATGGGTATAACCTTTAAATTAATCTGTCTTGTAGATTGCACAGATCTGAGTCAGGAGCGCTAAATAGATTGCTAATAATTGTGCCTGTTTAAAAATAAATCTACAGACTTAACAAATTTTGTATTAAAGTCGCAGACCCTAGTTTCAACCCGTGAAAATTAAGTTTTGTTAATCTATAAGCATGTAACACATTTGGATAAAGATACAATAGAGTGAAAGAAGAGTCTGTGACAGTGAAAATTAAGTTTTGTTAATCTATAAGCATGTAACACATTTGGATAAAGATACAACAGAGTGAAAGAAGAGTCTGTGACATTGAAATGGGGGAAATGCCCTTAAAAAGTAGACTAGAGCTCGTCTTCTTAGCCATTACTTCTGAGATAGACACGTGCATTTTTAAAAATACGAACAATACATTTCATGATATTATAAACACCAGGATGACCCGAAACCCAAGGATGTGTGGAAATGGATAATCTAAATAACAAAATCTAAGTAAAATCTGATTTTAGTTGTCAAAAATATGTCGTAGTGTTTAAAAACTAGGGTCTGTCACTATAACTGTTGTAACTGTTGCATAAAGCTTGCCATAGACCATTGCAACAATATGCAATTTTATTTGCAGGCCACAAAAACATACATAAGTTGAATCCGACTAAATTGCTTCAATCAAGCATGTTCGATCTGAGCAAGTTTTGTTGAATGAAACTACAATTGCACATTGTCGAAAACGTCTGTTGCGAGCTTGATTAAAAAGCCCTGTTTTAATGAGTTTCTAGTTCATCTTTCTGTCAGATTGCATTTTAAAATTCATGTTAACATTTTTAAAATTAAATATTTAAGGAGTTTGTTTTATTGTGTTACTGTTTTAAGGATTTGTTTTTGTTTTTTTCTTCAGGCCAATGCTAAAAACGTACAAGACACGATGATGGGACAAGCTCCCCAAATGACTGGTGAATCCACCTCTTACACTCCTCCGGCCGGGAATTCATTGTTGGTAAGATATCAAATACTCTATGATATGTGGAGTGTTATAAGTAAAGATGGAAGCAAGATGTAGTCCAGTGGTAAAGCGCTCGCTTGATGCGCAGTCAGTTTGGGATCAATCCCCGCCAGTGCACCACGATTGGTACATCAAAGGCCATGGTATGTGCTATCCTGTCTTTGGAATGGTGCATATAAAAGATCCCTTGCTGCTAATCGAAAAGAGTAGCCCATGCAGTGGCGACAACCGGTTTCCTCCCTCAATATCTGTGGTCCTTAACCATATGTCCGACGCCATGTAACTGTAAATAAAATATGCTAACTGCGTCGTTAAATAAAACATTTCCTTTATAAGTAAAGATCAACTTTACAGTAAAATGATTAACTATGAGGTATAGAGTTTAAATTCATTTCACTGAATACTTATTATTCCTAATAAGGAGCCAAAAGGTTTATTCTTACTTTTGCTTTTACATAAGCATCACAAATCATCTTCCAAAATACCTATGCTAAACGTTTCAAACTTTAATGGAAAATAAGGAAGACAATGTTATTTATTACACGACAGCATTCATGAGCGGATGTTTGGGAATCGGTGGCGGATCCAGAAAATCCATTATGGGGGGCCCCCAATGACATGAGGAGGAATGCCAGTGGAACTTTGGGGGAGGTTTGGAGGGGATTGTAAAAAAAAAAAAATGAAAATTAATATATAATAAAATTATGTATTAAAATTTAGGGCCCCCGATCCACCTCTGGGAATGAGTGATCACCATGCCTGTTTTGTGATACATCCATACATTGTCTGATAACAGCCGATATAACAATCTTGTGGGGTATCATTAAACAAATATTTCTTATCTTTCAGTAACAACAAAATTACTTTGTGTTATTAAACTCTGAAATTTCATATATGGTATATCAGGGCTTCAGATCCTCACTAATTTGGACAGATAGAGTTGTGCATATATTCAGAAGTTATTTATCAGGGGTGGGAATTGGTGAATTGTAAAAAAAAAAAAAGGACATCTAGAGGGGTCCGGGGGTAGAAAACCGTGGATCCGAGAAGAATTCCCGCCCTTTGATTTATATAATTAAAGCTTAACATTTCTGTGGTTTTTTGAGGTCAGCATGTTTATACTTTAATCTGAGCATGATGTTTTGGACACACCGTTTATCACCTTGACTTTGATGCAATCTAAAGCTTGGCACACACCTAGTTTGAAAATGTGCACCTGAACTACAGCCAATGCGACAGTCTAAATGAGGCAACACTGGAGATTATACGCTACTGTCGCACAGAGTGTGACAAATATTTTGAAAAGTCACTAGCCACAGGGCTAGTGGGTTTGTGAAAACCACTAGCCCACCAAGATAAAGCACTAGCCCAAATTCTTGATCAATTATAACTGGATTTTTATATAATTTTTGTAACATTAAACATTTACGAGTATACAGTAAAATAAAACAAACACTTAAATCATGTTGTAACTTTCAGTTTTTTGTTGTACATTTGGTTTTTTGTCAAGTGTGATCCACTGTCATTGTTCCGTTTGCGCTTTTGCCCTCCACCCAGGGAAAAATAATTGAGCAAACTCATGGTTGATATCTAAACCCACTATCAAAATAATTAAATTTAAATGAGGGTACGACAGTGTGACACACGGTAATAGATGGTTCAGTGTATTCGGTAGTGGGTCATACATTTAGGGTCCTACTATTTATGTCGCCACGAACGGTGATGCCAATTGCTCAAATACAAGGCATTATCCTGTGTCAGACCGATATCAAAAGAATATAACGGCGACATCTAATCCGTTGTTAATTGATGAACAAAAAAGGTATCATCGGTATCATAGGTATCGGCAGCTGTGACGCATTATCCAGACCGCTACACGTAATAGGCCAAGCAGAGTCATTGCATGTGCGGTTACCATTAAAGTAAATTGTTTTCCTGATTGCCGATAACCACGTGTCAGTGAAGTGTTAAATTGGAAAACAATAGGTAAATAAAACAAACACTGAAATTCAAAGCATGACTGGGGTTTACTTGAATGAGATTAACCTGTCGTCGCAATTGGCGATTTCCAAGTTCTTAGCCTAAAACATAAGTGCGAGATTAACTACCACGTGACGTGTCCAACCAATCAAAACACGCATGTCATTACTTATTTCCTGTGCCAGAAACTTGAAAGGGAAAAGTAAACAATGTATGCTGTAACTGTGGCGATGTAGAGATAGCATGTTACTGCAGTTTGCAGACCTAGTTAAGGTGGATTATTATTGTATACTGATTGCGTTGTTGATATTATTTGATGACAAACATCACAATCAAATTTATTAAACGAAATTTCAGCCGAGAAAAAGAAAAAACCCCAAACACAATCGAGCGATAAGGAGGGGAGTTTCTCACTAGCCCGAACTTAAAAACCACTAGTCACAGGCGTCGGGCTAGCGGATTTGTCGAACTCTGTGTCGCATCTTTGCCCTGCACACATCTACCAAATAACCACTGACACAACTGTGAAGTCTGCATTAATCGGTAGGTGTGTGCCAAGCATAAGCCCATGTTTATCTTTTGCAGAACACTCCCATAGGACAGAAACGAAGCTACAGTCATCTACTTCCGCCACCAGAACCGAGCCCCGAGGGAGACTACGTGATAGGTCAGCACTCACAGGGAATCGGTGGTCACTACGCCACGTCATACATCAAACGACAGAAACTGGACGACAAGTTTTCCGATTAGTCATCATTTTAAAAAATATTGCTCATGTCGGTTCCTAGCCAATCAGTGTGTAGTTACAAGATGATAACTGTACATAGGTTGTTATTTAAACGAACTAGCCTATATACCTGTGGTCAGAATGTGTCAAATTCTAGGTCTTGGAGAGTGTATGTTGTAAGATTCGTCATTCTATCATAACAATGGCAATCGGTTTCTGTTGCAGAACTTGTGATCTTTAATCTTAGGTATGGTGCATATTTTCGTTCTATGAGGGTATATATTTTTGTGGGAAAATTGTTGTGTATCATCGTCTTAATTATTGTGATCATCTGTAGTGTCCGCTGTATTTCAAGACATCAAGGGTTAATCGAGCCAGAATGAATGGGCTGAATGGTGCCTTCTGCAGGCGTTAATTGTATAGTAATTTAATACCAGGCACTTTGTGAACAATCAGATTGTCAATTTCATGTGTGCATGTAGATTATTTCTTTTATGTAGGTCTGTGTATGTCTGTGTATTTGATTTATTAAGTTGTGTGAATAATCAAATTTGTCTATAACGGATAATCAAACTTGTATATAAAGGTCGCCCAAAGGATCTACAAAATGTGTCTTTTTAAGAAGATTTAGCTATTACATGTATATTCCATCTCTGCCTTCACAAAAGTACTTTTCGTCAATAAATTCTTCTTTTTTCACAGGGGAGAGGAATCGGATAAAAAGTTTATGAAATAATAGAAATGTGTTATTTTATTGTACAATTTGCTTCTTTATTTGTTTAATTAATAAATAAATAAAATAGCAACACCTCCCATCTCCCTCCCCACGAAAAAAAAAAGAAGGAACCATTTTGTAGTTTGCCAAATCCACAAAAAATTAATGGAAAAAGATCAGATACAGTCATCATATATTTGTATGCAGAAAGGGCCCTTCATAAACAGATTACATAGCATAACCTTTATAGCAAGGTTTGGTGGGATAATAGATGTATACAGAAATATACGGTTATGGCTGTTAAATATAGTTCAGTACATTCTCATTATTGTTATCCCGTCTGAGTCAGTTTTTATAAACATCTTCATATTTAAGAATGTGTAGTATGAGTGTTGTGTGGTATTGATACGTTACATAATTTGGGTAATAGGTGTTTCAACGTCTGGTTGGCATCCACATCTTTTTTTAAACATTGTGGTGAATGGAAAATGTAATTGATTGCCTAATTCTTTTTTTTCTTCTTTTTTTGTCTCGTAACACATAATGCGACCATTTCTGTCTGGCCGTTTGAACGTGTCAACATTTGGTTCGTCAGGTTAATATTGGGTTAAAGTTTATGACTATATATCCTATATTTAAAGACATTCTAGTATATGTTGGGAATGTTTTGCGTTCATAAGGTAGAGCAAGGTAGAAATTTGTTAACAAATATAAAGAAACTTAATTGTAAGCTTGTAAGGAAACTATTGTAATTAATTGTTATGCTCCCAGTGAAATGATCTTAGGGAATGTATTACATGATGTTAAAGGAATTGGGTGTTGAACTAATGCTTCCTACCTTCTGGTCTGAAATTAGTCAGTATTTGACATGTGACCCACCATGGCTTTGCCATTCTAGTTATATCAAGTGATTCGATTCATTTTATTCAGTATACAGTAAAGTTTCGTGAGTTGCAAGAAACATAGTACTGGCAGGAAGTATGTCCCTTACACTGGGAAGAATTTTGGTCGGCCAATTTTCACATATGTAGCTGCTTTTCCTTGAAAATTATTCCTAACTGGCTAATGAAAATTGTATTAGCCAAATACTAAATGTTGTTGCCACTTTGTATATTAATTAGCAAATTAAATGTTTTCATCCACATGGAAAGTTTTAAAAGCCAGCAATATGTAAATAACAAGATAATCATAATTAATGTTTCACTGGTAGCAGGAAATTAATTGTTACGGTATTGGACAAAGTTGATATAAACACTGACTGTACATATGACAAAAAGATGTCCATTGTAACATGTTAATGATTTGGTAATAAAATAATCTCTCAAATAAAAGTTACACAATTTAACAGTTCAGCACCCAATTTATTGGCATTGAGGTAGATGTCCTTTTTGCTCAATTCAGGATACTGAAATTTTGGGCTGTTTTGGCGTATAGATATTTTCAAAAAGATGATTTATGAAGTTGCTTAATGTTGGCAATTGTAGGCTACTCTAAGTTTAATGGAAGGAACTAAAAAGGATAATATGCAGTAGTTGGAATCCTGCTTTTCCTTTGTAACCTTTTGATCTTAGTCACCAAATTGTATCTTCTATTTCCATGTGACTACATTTAACCTTTTTTCTGTCTTTTTTTTTTTTTTTTTTTGTCCATTTAAAAAAATAAAATTCAACAAGTAAACCCATTATTATGAGCGACTGATAATGTATGTCTTAAAAAGACATCAGGGCTACTATAAATGTATTACACAAATTGGCCAATTCGGTTGTCTAGATACATTGTTTAATATAATTTAGTTTTCCTACCAATTTGACCAGTTTGGTAGTGCCGCTGTTCTTTTATTGTCTTTATGTACTTCCATGGTTGTAGTGGAGCATGATTTCCATAACGGGACCAGATACTTTGATGTTAGATTTGCATTCAGTGCCATAGATATTTTATTATTTTCACTGATGGTAAGTCCATTTAAATTGTTTTGGAAAAAATATAGTTTTATTAAAAATACAAAACATCTGTGCACCTATTAGATTGAAAATCTTTATTTTGTTCACTTATGTAAATAGTTTAATATTTTAAGTTGCACATGGTTTGGAAAATAGTATTATTTTTTGTTTGGGTTTTTGTGCATCATAGCATCCATTTTATACATGCATAGATTTTATGGTCATTTAAAATTTTTGTATTTCTTTGCATCCATCATTACTGTTGTTTTTTCTTTGGGTTTTTGTTTGTTTTTTGTCTTTAAAATTGTATTATACATTGTGTATTTTATTACATGAACATTTGGAGATATATTGTTTTCTTGTGATCATTCTTTGTTCCATCTTTCAATCCTTTATCTTTTTCTGTCATTCCATGCTCCATTAATAATATTGTTTGTGAGATGTTATGTTCATGTGAATGAGACAAATAACAGTAGGAAAATTGATTTACTTTTCTTTTCTTTTTGTTAATCAGTAAGGCATTCCAGTGATACATAATTTGTTTTTCATCGGTATACTCTGCATTGCTGTGATCATGCTTAAAACAGTTTTTCATAGCATCATGGTCACCACAGTGATGTATAAATAAAAGTTCACTAATCTGAGAACTGAAGGCTTGTACAGTTTTATCAATTTTCTTCGAAAATACACAGCATGTCACCTTCATAGCCCAACACTGACATTACATTTAATATAGTTAATATGATTTTGAAAAGAAAAAGAATAATATGTTTTAAGATCTGTAAATTAGTATGGAATTCTTGTGATATATCTGTGAACTGGAAGTTTATTTGTTTTCGTTTGTTGCCTTTACCAATTTCCTGTTTTATTAGAATTAAAGGACTTGATTCCCTTTGTTTTCCCATTTCTGCTATGGTTATTTATGAAACAATTAATTTGGCCATAAGAATTTTTTTTTAACAATGTTTGCTACAATGCTATTTTTTAATTTTCTATTTGATCGTATTTGTTCCTCCACCCCCATCAGTCTCTAGTTACACATTTGATCTTTTAATATCTTCTTGTTACATTCAGTCGTACCATTCATTAACATGTTCAGTCTATAATAATTCAAACAAATTGTAACTCATAAAATAAAAATATAAACTATTGAATGGTTTGCTCTTTTATTTCTAGTTAAGATTATTGTACAGGTGTTCAGTCATCTACTGCTTGTCGCTTGTGGGAAACGTAGATCCCTTGCTGCTAATGGAAAAATGTAGTGGGTTTCCTCTAATGACTACATGTTAATGTAATTATGTTAAATATACAAGACACGCCTTTAGAATTAATAAATATTCGACAAATTGATCTATCAATTTACTGAAAATATTATGGTCCACTTTTATATCAAACTAAATATACTAAAAGGTAAGTTATTGTGACACACAAAAGACAAAGATAATTGATGATAAGTTTTTAATGCCGTGTATGAAATGTTATAACATGGAAAGAGAAATGTCCGAAGGTATGGAAACGAGCAATAGTCCATGAAATGGGCGCACCTGCCATATGCAAATGAGCCACATCACTAGAGGGGGTCCAGAGTGAAATTCACAGTCGGTAGCGAGTGTGTCCACCGTGAGCATTGATACAGGCCTGGCACCGTCGTCTCATTGAGGCCACTAAATGCTGGAGAAAGGGATGGTACAGGCTGTGAGGGTTACTGGCTGGAACCTGTTTCGCAAATCCGTGGTTCAGATCCATGTGTCTTAGCGATGGGTTGTCACAGGTGGTCGGCCGCTACGGGGACGGTCCATGACCTGGTGGTTTTGTTGATATCGTTACCATATGATGTTACTGTGGACGTTGAATTGACGTTTGATGTCACGCTTCGAGGTGCCAGATTCAAGCATCCCTTGACTCGCCATCTGTCATTTTCACCGAGACGTGGCATGACGAAATTGCATCAAACAGTTCACTAATTGTGTTTTTCTGACTTCTGAAGGCTGCACAGAGTGGCAATGATTTGCGACTGAATGCATGCAATCGCTGCAACAACTGCTTGGTTGCATTTCTTTGAGCTGTTTCATGCACATTTTCTCTGCTTTATATCCATAAATCCATTCACAAATTTATTACTCCAAACAATCCATGTCACAATAACTTTTGCCTTTGAGTATAAAATTAAAGTTACTACACTGACTTTTTTTTAAAACAATTTTAATGGAGAGCAAGATTTTCGTTTTGTTCAGTTCACATCTCTGATGACAAAGTAATGGACTTTGTCCAATTATTACACATTTTGGACCATAAAAATTAGTGATGTACATCTTCAGGTAGTCGAATGTTAAAGGCAACCTAATCATAAAATGAGAAACAAGTTAAATTGTATTTATAAGATCAATGATTCAATCAAAAAGTAAAGTTTGTTTTATTTAACGACACCACTAGAACACATTGATTTTTTATCTTATCATCGGTTATTGGACGTCAAACATGGTCATTCTGACAGGTATTTTTTTAGAGGAAACCCACTGTCGCCACAGGCTACTCTTACGACAGGCAGCAAGGGATCTTTTATTTGCACTTCCCACAGGCAGGATAGCACAAACCATGGCCTTTGTTTTACCGGTGGCTGGAAAAAAGTCACAGAAAAAAAGTCACAATTTAGTATAGGAAAAAAAATCACAAGAAAGAGGCCTCATATTGTGCATGGGTGGTGACTAATTGTTACACTTATTAATTAGGGTCAATTAGGCAGGATTAAAGAAAGTCTTCATATTGTGCAGGGGTGATGCTTGGGTCTAGCTTACTGATAAGGATAGATTTAAACTAAGGGCTTCCTATTGTAAATGATTTATAAAATGCCTAAGGTTAAATGTGTTTCACTATATATAGATATATTCTCCAGCTTGCTGATATCGGAAGTTTATTTAATATGGAAGTTATTCATAGCAATAAGGGTGGTCACAAAATCTGTCATGAGAGGTTCATGTATACCAAACATGCAACTCGCAAAACAAAGTTGTGGTGGTATGGGTCAAAAGATCTAGTGGTAATTGTCGAGGTTCTATGATAACGGACTTACAGAGAGAGCACCCAGAAGCTCCTGTCCTGTGGAACGTTCATGATGCCACCATGAACAATATAATCCGCGTACAAACAACTTGTGCGAAGGTTGGAACAACATGTTCTTCAACCTTGTAGGCTACTACCACCCATCAATCTGGCGAGTTATCAAATGGTTTCAACGTGAGCAGGCTACTGTGGGCACCATCATCCAGTAGGATGCGGTTGGTAACCCACCTCGAAGCCAGGTTCGTCGACGCTACGTCCAACTGCAAGAGCGTCTTCGCAACTTGTGTGTTGATCGCTTTGAGGACCGCAAGAATGTGGCAGAATTTCTTCATGGTATTGGGTGGAACATCTGCCTAAACCACCAACATTAAAATCACAGAACATTTAACAAAAATCTCTTAATTAAAAATTGTGACTTTTTTTCCTGTTTTTTTTTTCTGTGACTTTTTTTTTCCTGTGACTTTTTTTCCTAGATTCGTTTTACCAGTTATGGATCACTGGTCGGTGCAAGTGGTTTACACCTACCCATTGAGCCTTGCGGAGCACTCGCTCACGGTTTGGAGTCTGTATCTGGATTAAAAATCCCATGCCTTGACTGGGATCCGAACCCAGTACCTACTAGCTTGTAGACCGATGGCCTAACCACGACGCCAGATGTGATTCAGTCAATAATAGATATTTGCTTTTAATAATTTCCATGAAAAGGCAAAACAAAACATTAATTTGCCAAGTATTCTCATTAAGATAACACAAATTAACATTTTGAAAGTACTGCTAAAGCAATATATGTCCCCTACCAGGCCCAACAATTTTTTGTATCTCTTATTTTGAAGGGCCATAACTCTGAAAAGTGGGTAGATCACCATGAAACTTCACCTTGATCTGTAAAGCTATATACAAATGATAAAGCTATGTACAAAATTTCATTTTGATATCTCCAGGCATTGCAAAAATCCAGAAAACCAATCTTCACATCTCCTAAGTTCAAGGGCCATAACTCCATTAAAAATGGGTAAATCGCCATGAAAGTCAAACTTGACCTGTAACAGTACATGATGAAGCTATACACCAAATTTCAGCTCAATATCACAAAGACTGAAAAAATCATCTGGAAAACGTGGGAAGGACGGAGATGAAACCTATTGGACCGGTAGGGGACGAATAAAGTGATTTGTTTCACCACTAAAAAAGTGGTGAAACACAAATAAATTAAATGTTACATAACTAGAGGACTTGTCTTGCATTCTAGCCAGTGCACCATGGCTGGTATACAGGGTTTGCACGCATCCTGGAAAATGCTTAAATGTTATTTTCATCCTGGAAAGTGCTTAAAACTACTGGAAAAATGAATTAACCTCCTGGAATTTATTATTTTAAGTTTTTTGTTTCTTCATTTAATAATAATTATTTGAAAAATATATTTATATATGGGTTTTTTTTGTTTGTTCTGAGCACCCTGAGATCTTGTTAGTATAGTAATGTTATTAACAGCTGGTCAAGATATTGCTGAAATGCAATATTTCAGTGGTACTGAGGTAAAAATATTTACTTGGTGCAATCTAAAGCCCCGTCTATATAAAGTTATATAATTCTAAATCTTGACCAAAAATAAATGTATCTTGATCAAAAATAAATGAATGCCTTAAAAAAATATCCACAGTGTGGTTCGATATGTATATGTATTATGGCTATGAAGTGTTTTGCTACATGGGATCCAGCATTGAGACACTGATCTATGCATCTCGCACACACAAAAATATCTATACTACAATATCTTTTTGTTTATGCATTTTTACAACTGTGATATATCTAGATTAGGTGTAGCTTATCTTTGAGACAACAACCACTGAATAAACAATATAATGGAGTGTCCGTATAAAAAATTCCTTTCCATACCTGTAATGTATTGAGACTTCTGGAAGTGTATGAACCCTGGGTATATTAAAGGCTGTAGAATGTGCTATCCTGTCTGTGGGAAGGTGCATATAAAAGATTCCTTGCTACTAACGGAAAAATGTAGTGGGTTTCCTTTTTAATATTGTCAAAATTATCAAATGGTTGACATACAATAGCCACTGATTAATAAATCAATGTGCTCTAGGTGGTTTTGTCAAACAAAACAAATTTTTTAACTTTACCTTGATAAAAATCCCCTGCATTTGAAAACAATGTTGTTGTTTTTTGTATTTAGTGCGGTCTTTATCAAACAGTTGACATCCAATAGCCGATGATTAATAAATCAATGTGCTCTAGGTGGTTTAGTTAAACAATTTTTTTTTTAAATGTCTTACTTGTATACAAATTTTTTTTATAAAAAGCCCCTGCATTTGAAAACAATTTTTGTTCGTTTTGTATTTAGTGCGGTCTTTATCAAACGCTTGACATCCAATAGCCAATGATTAATAAATCAATGTGCTCTAGGTGGTTTAGTTAAACAATTTTTTTTTTAAATGTCTTACTTGTATACAAATTTTTTTTATAAAAAGCCCCTGCATTTGAAAACAATTTTAGTTTTTTGTATTTAGTGCTAAGTCTTTGCTTGTAAATCATAAAAAGAATAATTCATCTTTCTTAGCAACTTGATCAGTAATGGACCAAATATGTTTTCACTCTTACTGGTATGTTTAACAGTAAACCTGCTACTATGGCACACCTTAATATGAGAGACAAATGCCTGTCTGGCTGAGTGGGGGGTGGGGGGGGTGGGGGGGGTTATATTTTGGGCCATAGGATTTCAAACTTCATGGGAAACAATTTTTCAGTTTCGTGCCTTGTGATCATGGGCACCCATTGGAAATTGTTTTATATTATTTTTGTTGAATAGTTGTACTTATATAATAATCATGGGAAACAAAATTTTGGTTCCGTGATTTTACCAACACAGTACCGACACTAGCGTAAACGATCATTACCGTGAAATCCGAAGGCGTGTTTTTTAGGATTTATGTGTAATATATTAAGAACACAACTGGTTACTGCAGTGAAAAATACTTTTATTTGGTAAATGCAACCACATAGGTGTCGGAAGATGGCAGCAACTGGGGAGGGGGCACTTATTAAATGCGAGTTCAAATTGTGCATATTGTAGCTTTTTTTTCGGGCAGAGCGAATGTTGCAAAATTAATTATATGAAATTATTTAATATAAATATTTCAGGAAATACTGCAAACGTTTTTTTTGTTTTGTATTTAGTACTAAGTCTTCGCTTGCAAGTCATAAAATGAATAATCCATCTTTTTTAACAACTTTATCAATAACAGACCAAACAGGCTTTCAATCTTATTGTTATTTTGAATAGTAAACCTGCTACTATGGCACACCATAATATGAGAGATAAATGCCTGTTGGGGGGGGGGGCGGGGGGGGGGGGGGGCAATGGGAATTATTTTTAAAGATTTATGTGTAATATATTAAGAACACAACTGGCTACTGCAGTGAAAAATATTTTTATTTGGTAAATGCAACAATTAAAAAAAACTTTTTTCGGGCAGAGAGAATGTTGCAAAATTGATTATATGAAACTATTTCAATATTTCAAGAAATACTGGATCAATGATACCAGTTTATTCTCTTTTTTTAAAAAGTCAAAGCAGCTCTATGTTGCACAATGGCAGTTTTCCATTATTTATAAAGTCACTTTTTGCTTCAAAATGTAAAGACAATGCTTTCAACTACTTGTCCATTAAACATTACAACTAAATAAATTTCTTTATTTCAAAACCTGGTTCGACTTGTAACCTAAATTAATTTGAAAATTTTTGCTTGTCTCAGGACTTGAAATTAGAAGATTGACTTAATAAAAGAGGTGATGGGTATGAATAAAATGTGGCTGAAGTGTGATTCTGACTAATATTTAACTCCAATGTCATTAGTGGAAAACGAACTTGACCGATGTCACTTCTGCTGAAAAGTATATTAACATTGTCATCTTTTATTGCTACTGCTTGGTGGACTTTGACACACTGAATGTTGGCTCAATTAACTTTAACAAATTGGACTTTGGTTCTCTAGATTTGGGCTCGATAAACTTTGACACATTGGACTTTGTTTTAGTAGATTTGGGATCAATAAACTTTAACACTATGGATTTTGACACAAGACTTTGACTTACTAGATCTCTTCTTTTTGGACATTAACAAACTGAATTTGAACACCATGGAATTTGACCATATACCCCTGGATCACAAGATTTTGGTTCTGTGAACTCTTGACATGTTTAACATTGATTCACCAGAATTTGGCTTGATGGCCATTATCACAATGGACTGAAACTCTGGATTTTAACACACCTGACTAAATAGACTAACTAACTGGACTTAGATTCACTGAAATCTGGCTCACTAGATTTTTGCCCAGTGGTTGGTAACACATTGGACTCTGTTGACTCCAGTTCACTGGACTTTGACACATCAAACTTGGCCTCTCTGGAGTTTTGATCACAGGGTTTTGACTCACTAGACTTATGTTGTTCACTAGTGTTTGACACACAGGACTTTAGTTCACTGGTCTTTGATCCACTAGACTTCTGCTCATTGATATCCAGCTCACTAAACTTCTGCTCACTGATCTTTGGATCATCAGGATCACTGGACTTCTGCTCATTGGTCTTTGGATCATTAGGATCACTAAATCTCTGCTTACTGGTCTTTTGCTCTCTAGGATTTGATACAATGGCCACTGTTACACCAGACTTTGGCTCATTAGAGTTTGTTTGACTTAACTTCTGACCACAGGACTTTGGCTCAATGGACATCTGTCCACTGGAGTCTGACACTTTGTACATCAGCCCAGAAGAGTTCAGATGACTGGAGTTCTCATTACATGATTCTGGCTCAATACTGTTCTGCTCACTGGAGTTGGACACATTGTACTTGAACTCACTCGAGTCCAGATGACTGAAGTTCTGATTTTGGTCCTCTGGATCAGTGTGATGTTGTTCCGTGGACTTCTGCTTATTGGACACTGGTACGCTAGGCACTGAATCACAAAACGTTTGGAAACGGGACTTAATGAGCTTCTGCTCTACAGACTGGTGCTCGATGAGTTTTGGCCTATGAGACGTCTGCGCGATGGGTTTTTGTTCATTGGATGTTTCCTCAGCAGGTTGTGACTTACTGGTGTTCTGCTCATCGGTTTTCTGCTCTTTGTTCAATGACTTACTAGAATCCTGCTTATTTGTCTGTGGCTCAAAGGAGATAACAATCTTTGGTCCACTGGAGGTTTCCTGGTTAATATTTTCCTCACTGTAGTTTTCCTCTTTAATCTTTTCTTTGCTGGAATTCTCTTTGCTGATCTCTGGCTCACTGTCATTTTCCTCACTGACCTTTTCTTCAGTGGATTTCTGCTTAATGGTTTTCATCTCAATGGGCTTCTCTTCCTGGAGATTGCACATTTTCAATGGCTTCAAAAAAACAACAACCCCAGAATGAAAACAAGATAACTGAAAAACCATTTGGTTTGTTACTCTGTATAGATATCACAATAGTTTCAAATATTAGATGCACCGGACAGCAACCATGTATCAAACGTGTAGTTGCATTTGTATTTGACACTGGCCGAACTAAAAACAACAACACACACACACACCATAGAGTGTAGACCTTTAACAATATGCACCTGTATTTGTATTTTGCATTAGTAAACAGTGCTATAGACGGGTTTTTCCGATTATCGCCCAGCAGTTTATGACATTGCCGACAGATGGCGTCACCGTACGGCCGCCATTAAGGGAGTGAAATTCACGCAACAATAACATGTGACGGCATTGCAGCTGGGTGCAATTTCAGGTTTTATGACTTTTTTGGAACGTTTTGCAAAAGCAAAACCAGTCTCTTGGATAATTCAACCTCATTTAAAGATTGTATATTCATATCAATATTGGTGGAAATCTGAATGATCAAAAACATACATAAATAAAGAACCTATACACTCCAATACAAAAGCATAGCGAATATATTAAACACACGGAAGTGTGAATAATTTTGATGGTTATTAAGTGAAACTTTACTGAATGCATCCTAAAATATAGAAAAGTATTTCAATTATGTACGTTTGTAGAAAACGTGGTGTACCATTTTGAAAAAAGTAGATGTCAACGTTTAGCTGTTACTATTATTAGCTCTGGGATATTCCAGATGTGATCATATGGGGTTGAAGTGGGGCGCAGTTAACACTGCCAAATATTTATCTCTTATTTATTTTTATTTTATTTATTTTATATATATATATATATATACATATATACACACGAGTTATTATGGTGTTAAATGTGTGCGATAACATGATAAATAATTTACTGACGTAACACGCATGCATGCCACACCGAAAATCTCACCCCACCCATTTTGTCGAATTTTTTTTTTTGGGGGGGGGGTCATCTTACCCTCATCCACTGAGGCTAAAATATTGTTTTAATGTTCAATACATTAGGCTATACAAGTGTCCAAGGAAATTATATTTGCTTGCATAAGTTTAAATTATTTGTTATGCTTTTATATTCATGTGTATAGGCTATATACATGCTTTATTATTTACGTTTTTAATGATCAATACACTTCCACCAACTTTGATGTGAATCTACAATCTTTAAATGAGGTTGTATTATTCGACATACTGGTTTTGCTTTCACAAAATATACTAAAATGGTAATAAATACTGAAAATGCACCCAGATGCAATGCCTTCACATGTTATTATTGTGCGAATTTCACTCCCTTAATGGCGGACCGATTACGTGATTATAAACATGGCCGCGCACAGTACTTTGACGTCACTGGCCAATAAACCCGTCTATAATATGGCAATCAGAGACTGCAGCTTTAAAGGAATTGAACTTTGTTTGCTGCCACTGTCACATGTTCCCAACAAACTGGGCCTGGTTAATGATTAAAATTACATTTTAAATTAATTTTCTTGTTTCCAATATCAATATCAATGAGTTTCTAATCACAATAATATTTCTTCAAGCTCAAACTTTCAATTTACTACCTAAAACTCTTCTTTTTGTTCCAAATGAACAAAATTATTGAGAGGTAAAATTCCGTTTGGGCTGCTATATACAGGACATTTATAAACACTTTGTATTTAGAGACATCAGTATACTAAACAAGAAAATGTATACTAAAAGGCAAACGTTTTTGTGACACACAAAAGACAAAGATACTTGATAAGTTTTTACTGCCGTGTATGAAAAGAGAAAGAGAAAAGTCCGAAGGTATGGAAACGAGCAATAGTTCATAAAAAAGGCACACCTGTCATATACAAATGAGCCACATCACTAGAGGGGGTCCAGAGTGAAGTTCACACAGTCAGTAGCGAGTGTGTCCACCTTGAGCATTGATACAGGTCTGTCACTGTCGTCTCATCGAGGCCACTAAAAGCTGGAGAAAGGGATGGTACGGGCTGTGAGGGTTGCTGGTTGGAACCTGTTTTGCAGATGCGTGGTTCGGATCCATGTGTCTTGGCGAGGGGTTGTCAGAGGTGGTCGGCCGCTATGGAGATGGTCCCTGACCTGGTTGTTTTGTTGATATCGTTGCCATATGGTGTTTCTGTGGACATTGAATTGACGTGCGACATCACGCTGAGAGGTCCCAGATTCAAGCATCCCTATGACTCGCCATCTGTCATTTTCACTGAGGCGTGGCATAATGAAATTGCATCAAACAGTTCACTAATGGTGTTTTTCTGACTTCTGGACTTCTGAAGGCTGCACAGAGTGGCAATAATTTGCGACTGAATGTCTGGCCTTTTATGGTGAACACTGGACAGCATTTCTCCCGAATATTCCATGTTTCTTGCACAAAGCATGCAATCGCTGCAACAACTGCTTGGTTGCATTTCTTTGAGCTGTTTCATGCACATTTTCTCTGGTTTACATCCATAAATCCATTAACAATCCATGTCACAATAACTTTTGCCTTTGAGTATATTTATTATGCAATTGTTTCAACTAATTTATGCCAAAATGTGAGATTAAAGCGCATCAACTAAGTTTTTTTGTGGTGCAGTTGTGAGGTAAAATGTGCACAGACATTAACATGACTTTCTAAATGGTTGTTTACCTCTTGGTCCGTAGACTCGTTTTTCACCAGATACATGACCAGACACCACAGTACAAGAAATACCAATACAGAACTATAGACGAGTAAATCCAAGGCTTCCTTATTCCCCTTGGTGATGTTAATCAAAGCTGAACACTGCAGTATAACCAAACACAAACAGGAAAGGACCTATAAATATAAAGAAGCTTTACAGGAAAAGGAAATGCAGTTCACCAGTTCTTCAGAAATTAGACAAATATAACTTTTCAAGATCTTTCTTAAAATTTATTTTTATTTATTCAGTGTTTACTTTTTATTAGTTTTTATTCGTTGGTTTTTTTTTTAGGCAGAGGTTAAAACTTTACAGAAAATGTTTTGCACACAAGTTTTAAAGTTATAAAGAAATTGTTAAATATTTAAAGAACATCAGACAGCCACCAACACCACATACACACACACATCACTCTCACACACATACTACCACACACAGACAGCCACACACCACACACACACTCACACACCACACAGACAGCCACACACACACAAACACAGAAAGCCACACAAATGGTTAGTGTTAATTAAGGTTTGACAATATTTAAGCCAATGTTAAATTTAATTCAAAATCAGAAGCTTAATCCAGAGTTACATTCAAGAAAGAGGTCATAAATTTAACTCATGTCTTGAACAACCAGACCACACTTAAACCTGTGGTCTACTATGAAATTCTTAAATAGCTAATCTGCAGTAATTAATTTAAATGTGAGAGAAACAAACCTCAAGCAGAAGATTATTATTATACATTGGTTTTAGGTGTTTCCAGTGGCATGGCCTGTAAATATACAAAAACAAAATTTTAAACTATATAATTCCCAGGCAAATGGGTAACTGTCAGTTATGAAGGCACTTCTTTGATGGCAGAAAACAATTAGGAGATAACCATATGGAGTTTTAGATTTGTGGGTGTTCTTATCTATTTTATCCCGCAAATGTAATTTTTGACCGAAGGCATTAGCCTGTGGTTAAAAATAAAACATTTGTGGGCATCAAATAGACAATAACACCCATAAATCTAAAAACTCCATATGGTTATGTTCATTGTAAACTGAATCATTTTTCTACAGAACTAACTGTATATTTGGTATTTGTTGAAAAAAATACCTGACTACAATCTAACTGTAGACCCTTGAACCATCAACTTGGCCTGTTCCAATTGCTAATGAAGTCACTTTCCAATGACGTCATTAGCTTTCCGGGTGTTATTTTCATTTGATCCTGGAAAAAGAATGTAATTAACTAATCTGATCACAATACAGAACACACTCGCCATCAGTTTACAATGTCCCACACATCTTGTAAATGTTTTCATATAGCTAGAAACGCACCTCAGTTCAAGGTAAAATTTAAAGGTGTGTTTATTTTTGTTGGGTTTTTTAAGACACCACTACTGTACATTAATTTATTAATCATTGGCTATTGGATGTCAAACATTAGATAATTCTGAAATACTTAGGAAAAACCTGTTACATTTTCCCATTAGGTCAGGTCAGAGTGTTTAACGTGCACATTTAGAGCAAGCTGTTGTAGCGCACGCCTGTCCTGGGCACAGGTGCCGGCCTCAGTCAGCTCCTCCGTCCAAGTCAGGAAAGGGGTGGGATGGGTTGGAGGGGGGACCGCCTGCACTGGCAGGTGCAAGGGAGCACCAGCAGTTCAACTGGAGCCGGTAACAGGCTGAGTGTTTCCCATTAGCAGTTAGGGTTCTTTTATATGTGCTTTCCCACAAACAGGCCAACACATACCACAGTGTTTGATACTCCAGTCATGAAGTACTGGCTGAGACAGGAAAGGGAAAAGATAATCAGAGAGTGGGTCCACCAAGGAGATTTGATCCTGCAACCAAAGCTGTTTAGTTGAGCTGCCTGTCTACTGAGCTATATCCCGCCCTTCACCCGTATTAATGTTGGTGTACCATATACAGAATTCTTCAACATAAATGACTGATACATGTCAAAACATGACCGGTTTCTATCAATGTTTGGGTCATGTCTCAACTTAGTTCTCAGCACGCATTTGGTATAGAGTTATTTACAACATTGTGGATATTCTGATATATATGGTTTTAGTAACAACTGGTGTTTCTTGGAAAGACTAAAGTTACCTTTTAAACTAATGTAGAAAAAAGTTGAAACTGAACATAGAATAAAGTTTAAACTGAATGTAGAACAAAGTTTCAACTGAATGCATCATACAGTTTCAACTGAATGTAGAACAAAGTTCAAATGAATGCAGCATACAGTTTCAACTGAATGTAGAATAAAGTTCAAACTGAATGCAGAATAGTTTATACAGCAAATGCAACATGTTAATATATATGTAAACTTGCATCTTTTTTTTAAGTCATGTTTGAATGAAATATTCTACAACATCCTATATCACAGAGTAACATACTACATTCATTTTATAAAATGGGTTTTGTTTTGCAACATACCTGAATGGTCGTCCAAATATCAGAAGCGCAAGATACAATCCAGACATAGAGAGCAAAGAACAAGCCTGGAGGTATGGGCTGAAAAATACATAAACGTTGAATGATATAGATGGTTATCAATGCCATGCATTGTATTTTGATAGGTTCCGTAAATGTCTGAATTGAAGCTTAGGTTTCTATTCTTTTTGCAATTGCGTGAGACCTGGTCTTTATTAAATCGTCATTACATAATTTATTCACAGTATCAAGTTGTTAATTATATTGGGAATAAATGATACACAAATACGCGAAATTACGATTTTCTTTCTAAAAATCGGAATTGCGAACAAGACAATCGTAATAGCGTAATCTATACTTTAAATTCATAATGATACCGCAAAATTCGTAATGGTTGGCATCTCTCTCGTTATTTTCTATTATTATAATTTTTTTCTGGAATGGTGGGAGATATGTCAACAGTGCCACTGACGTCCTATGGGCCATTTCTGATATTACAGTGACCCCGCCAAAAACTAATGACGGAGGCACTGATGGCATAGCGCTATCGATAGATGCTTGCTCAGTCTACCGATGGGCTATGACTACGTTATAACAACTGATCCATTGATGGCACAGCGCAATCTATCGATGCTTAATTGGGCGATTTACAGATGGCTACGCTAACAATGGATCTACTGATGGCACAACGCGATCTATGGATGCTTAACTGGGAGATTTACAGATGGCTACGCTAACAATGGATCTACTGATGGCACAACGCGATCTATGGATGCTTAATTGGGCGATTTACAGATGGCTATGCTAACAATGGATCTACTGATGGCACAACACGATCTATGGATGCTTAATTGGGCGATTTACAGATGGCTACGCTAACAATGGATCTACTGATGGCACAGCGCGATCGATCGATGCTTATGTGATTGATAGATGCTTAGGCGATCAATTGATGCTTGGGTAATTCATCAATGCTTGCATTGCCTACTGATGGCTACACTAATGACAGATCCATCGAGTGCACAGAGCAATTCGATCGATGGCGCATGACATATATATATATATATATATAATAGGTTAGTTAGTGGATCCACCATACTGACAGATTCAACTACTAACTGACTATCAAACTGGTGGGTTGGGTTACAGTAAACCTTTTTTCTTTTTTTAAAAATGACTATAATGTGAATAGTACTGTAAAATGACCAGCAGCATGTGCTGAGAAGATATCAATGCTTACTCTATTAAAAGGGTGTCTGTCAGAGTAATGCTGATTGCCTTCCGTAGAAGTATGAACACCTCCCAGAAACAGAAGCGGTGAGTATAGGCATTAAAAGTATATCTAGAAAAAACAGAACAATAATAATCAGCCATGATTAAAGGCATGGTGGTTGTACCACCAACATTGCTACTGTACTGCATTGCTACCAAACATTTCTACCAAACATTGCTGCTGTATTGATAAACATTGCTACCAAATATTGCTACTGTAGTGTTAAACATTGCTACCAAACATTGCTACTGTAGTGTCAAACATTGCTATCAAACATTGCTACCAAACATTGCTATCAAACATTGCTACCAAACATTGAAGCTGTACTAACAAACACTGCTACCAAATATTGCTACTGTACTGACAAACATTGCTACTGTACTGACAAACATTGCTACTGTACTGCCAAACATTGCTACCAAACATTGCTACTGTACAGCCAAACATTGCTACCAACATTAATACTGTAGTGCCACACATTGCTACTGCACCACCAAAATTGCTACTGTGGTACCAAACATTGCTACCAACATTAATACTGTAGTGCCACACATTGCTACAGCACCACCAAAATTGCTACTGTGGTACCAAACATTGCTACCTTTTACCAAACATGTTTTTGTCAATCTACAGGAGAAAAACGTCTATCCCAATATTCTTATCAATTGTTGAGTTTCCATCACATGCCTCACAGTATAATATTTCATACATTAGTACTTGACATAAGCCAATGTTTTTCAATTTATGGGAGGGCTGGGACATAGCCCAATGGTAATGTGTTTGCCTGATGCACAATAAGTCTAGGATTGATCCCAGTCAGTGAGCCCATTTGGGCTATATTTCTCATTCCAGCCAGCGTTCTACAACTGGTGTAACAAAGGATGTGCTAAGTACTATCCTGTCTTTGGGCTGCTGAATATAAAAGATCCCTTGCTGCTAATTGGAAGAGTAGTCCATGTGTGGCAGCAGTGGGTTTCATCTCTCTTTATCTGTGTTGTCCTTAACCATGTGTATATCACTATATAACTGTCATTGAAATGTGTTGAGTGTGTCATTAAATAAAACATTCCTTCCTTACTTCCTTCCTTCCTTCCTTCCTTCAAGAGACATGTGGTGACTATGTAGCTCATTTATTAATATATTGTTCAGGTCAAATCAAATTTATACATGTTTAGGCAATACTTTGTTGGGGTATTTAAGTAGGCTACTATTAATATATTTTCTTGTCATTAACTGTAAATACTCAATTGAAAGTATGTATACAACAAAAGAATATAAGCCTATACCTATATATACATGTATATAAGTTAAATGGATCTCGACGTTTATATACAAGTCTGCTAACACTATACATGTATAAATATTACTTAAAACTGATTGTGAAGTTAACTTGTTGTTGCTATTGTTATAGTTGGTGACAAAAGTAATAACTGTATTTTTGTTTCTAGTTAACAAAGTGTTTTTTCTTGATTCTAAGAAAGGAACGTAATTCATTAATATATCTTGATATCAAGAAAACAATTTCTCTACATTACTTTGATATCATAATTTTTACTGGTATTTACCAACCCATATTTAAGAGAATATACGTCAAGGAGATGCCACTTTCGCTGTCGCAGAGTGAAGAATAGGATTCCAATAGGAAATGGCAAAATGAATAATATAAAAAGTAATCCAAGCAAAAACTGCAAAGTCTGTAAAGAGGAAGAAAACAGTTAATGTAATTAACAAGGATAATACAAATAAACAGCTGGAATCATGAAATAATTCAGGCTTGAAATGTGCAGACTCTACAGACACTCTTACATGAAATTTGTATGGTACTGAATGTGAAAGATACCATTGAAATTAATTAGTTAAAAAATCAATTTGAGAAAACTTTAGTTCAGGTCCTAAATTACCATGACCTTTCCATGGGGTCAATTTAAAAAAAAAAAATTTTTTTAACAACACCACTTGAGCACATCCATTAAATAATCATTGGCTATTGGTATGGTAATTCTGACTCGTAGTCATCAGAGAAAACTCGCTACATTTTTTCTAATGCAGCAAGAGATCTTTTATATGTACTTTCCAACAGACAGGAAAACACATACCACGGCCTTTGTCCAGTTGTGGTGCCCTGGTTGAAACGAGAAAAAACCCAATCAGCTGAATGGATCCACCGAGGTGGTTCGATCCTGCGACGCAAGCATTTCGATGGAGTCAGATGCATGGGCATGAAGTTTGTGCAGCTGAAAGATTATCACTCGCTGAGCACTCATACTTTTGAATATGATTCATTAGTTAAAAGCAAATGGAGAAAGTTTTAAACCTTCTAAATGACCTTGACCTTGCCATGGAGGTCATGCTTGTGGAAATGAGGGGCTAGTGTAGTTGAACAACTACAACAAATACAAAATCTACTCATTAAATGGATTCAGAGTTAAAAGAGATTACAGAAACATTAACAGAGATCTAAAGAACCTTAACCTTGTTCTAAATCATATTCCTGGGACTGCTGATGTGCCATTTAAAGACTATCACTTGGTGAACATCCATTCAAGATACGAAAGTCACTAGTTAAAGGATTTAAGAGATAAAATCTATTTTTAAAAACTGTAACCTAACTAAAACTTTCAAAGAAAGATAATTCAAAATGGCTGCCAATAATCTAACTTGTAGATGACTGTCAAAAAAATGTAAAACAAACTGACGTTTTAATTTATTTAATTATATAATAGTACTAGTTACACCACTTTATTTATGTTAACATAATTTCTCTACATTGGAATGTTTTCACAGAAAAAAAATACATGTGTTATTTGTCAGTAGTATGGTTATATTAAACCTTCACAGTTCTAATTACCAATATACATTTGTTATTCAACAAAATAATAAATGCACCAAAGACACTATACAATTAAGATATTTACGTGTGTTAAAACCTTGTTCTTAAATGTCTTGTTATTTTTAAACACTTCAGTTTATTTATGCAGTTATGCATGTTTGCCATACACCAGCTATTGTAAAATATTGGATTGAAGTGTTTCAAAATACTATGGCATTCCTTGAAACAATTTTTAAAACAAAAATGAAATTATATACAGCCAGAAATTTACTCTTATGAAGGTAATAACAGACAAACCAAAGTCAAAAATACCTATAAGATTTGTATTTTATACACTAAAAATTTTCTTCATTAATTAAAGAAATGCTAAAATACATTAAAGGTCTATCTCGAAGTGAACATTTAGTCTACTAATTAGTCCATACATAGGTTGAAGACCTTGAATACTAAAAGTGTTTGTCATTTCTAAACAGAATTACAGTCGAGCACCGTTGTGTCGATATCGTGGGGACCACAACAAAATATCAAGATTACCAAATATCAACTCAAACGTTAAGTGAAATATGTAAACAACAGTACAAACAAAACAATTTATATATAAAAAAAATACAAAAATTTATTTTTATCGAACCATACATTTTATATTTAAGCCGATAAAAAATTGAAATAAAATATGAAAAATAAATTAATCAATATATTGTACCGCTGTCGCACATTCTGAACAAAGTTAATCCTCTTTTAAATGCCTATAAATTGTTAAATTAAAATCACTGTGGACATTAGAACAATCTAAGTTTTGTTTTTAACAAACATGAATTTATAAGAAAGTTGTAATAACAAAAACACAGTTACAAAAAATGTTTTGTAGAAGAACAAATAAAAAATTCCACACCTAATTCATAAAGTCTAGGAATAATATTTGTTGCGCATTGGTTCGTGGCATCAAAGCTGCAGAGTTAAAACATTTACACATCGACATCTCATCATTTCCCATGACAATCCTTGCATCAACTTCAGATACAACTGGGCCACGGGCAGTTAACACCTCTTTGACAATGCTGTCGTGTGACATGAGACTATAGTCGGCACAAGTATATTCCTCTGATTCACACTGTCAGTTACTAGGTATGATGATGATGTTGTCTGGGTTATACCCGAATCTCTTGACTTAGAAAGGCAGCATAGCGGAAACAATGGTGTCACTGAATAAACACCGAGATCACTGCCATCTTTATCAATTAACAACTAGTTAACATATCAAAACAAATTAATCCTACTTTTACCAGACCACAATTTCTCAAAGCCAGAAGTTACATCACTATTTGCATTCTGTAACAATCGTCGTCTGCTAGCGTTTTCTTTTAAGTCCATTTTAGTACCTTGTTCAATGGTTTAGATAATTTCATTCGTTCATTTTACATGTGAATTGTTACAGTAACTACATGTACAAATCATATGTTTACAGTCAATTGTAGGCAACTCTTTTGATGGTTGGTTACATGATCCAGTACGGCATTGATTTAAGATCGCACAAAGTGAATTCAGAGGAATCTACCATTTAAAATATTTTATTTATTTTAACATATAATATTAATATCAACACATGGAGACATTTTTCTATATAAATGTCTACATTGGGACCAAAATATATATTGACACAAACGTAATATCGACTCAAACATATTGAGTCAACTGAGACAAAAACATGATAGTTAATACACATTTTGGCCGGAATCAGCCAGTTATATTGACACAAGTGATATATCGACTCAAGCAAGTTCGACACAAATGTGCTCGACTGTATATGGTTGGAATGCATCATTTGACATGCTTTCAGACACGTTGGGTTAAAACTATCCTATTGTAACATCAATTCCAGCTAGAGTGATGCACAGAATGGCACCACCTTCCATAGACTAGAAGTAACCAGGACTATTGTATTAAATTTATTATGTATGATTATTTTTCACAAAATAACACCTGTCATAAAAATATCTTTTCTAAATTCAACAAAAGATTGGCAGATTTATTAAGCCTTCTTACCTGAAACAAAAAGCCGTTGCAGTTTATACTAAGATCATATAAAAAACAGCTTCTAAATATAGTCGTCTGGGAAGCTTGTACCTGGAGGAAACAAATTTATAAGAAATAAAAACAACAACAATCTCCCGTTGAGACATTTCCGAGTGTAGTGAAACCTGTGTGATATTTTAGTGACACACCCTAGTTTTTAAACACTACAACAACCAGACTCCAAAACTAAAGCATGATCAACTATAGTTTGAATGCAGAAGAAGAAGAAACACTACAGCATATTTTTCACTATTAGAGCCGTTTTTGATAACTGGAATGTTTATGGTTGTTCTGATGTTTGTAATGCCACAGAATTAATTTTTTCATAATTCTGAAAATGGTTATTGAGACGAGCTCTAGTCTATTTTTTTTAGGGAATTTCTGCGTTTCAATGTCACAAATTCTTATTTCATTCTATTACATCTTTATTCAGATGTGTTACATGTGAACAATGTGTTTTGTTTAACAACAACACTAGAGCTACATACTCTATTTGTAGCAGTTGCTTGCAACTTAACGTGATAGGCCCTGGTTTTTAAACTCTGATATATTTTTCACTATTGGATCTGCTTTTGATAATTGAAATCGGACATTGCTGGAATTTTGTTTAGATTATCCATTTCTGTACATTCAAGGTGTTTCTGGTCATCAGTGTTTGTAATACCATGAAATGCTTTTTTAATCATTCTAAAAATGCACGTACCTCTGAGAAGTAATGGTTATGGAAACTAGCTCTAGTGATGTTTTCCCATTTCAACATCACAGACTCTTGTTTTACTCTATTAATGTGTTACAGGCTTGGTGCTTATAAAACTTTTAGAGTCCAGACTCAAGACTCTAAAAGAGTTTGAGACACTAACATCATGGCAATGCCATACAAACTGTATGCATGTGACGTCATTAGAGATTGAGACTGGACTCTAAAAGTTTTTTAAGCACGGGCCCAGGTTTGTAGATTTAACCAAATTTAGTGTCCATTATCATGGGTTGAAACTATAGGGTCTGAGACCGTGTCTTTCTAGTTTGAAAATTGAAGATTGCTTTCTGCTAAAAAAACAAAACAACATTTGACCAGCAGCTTACCTTTCCAAAGTACTCTGTACATGACAGGCTGTGAATAGCCGACACCGTTAATGGTAAATAGTAACAAAGCAGAATGAAGTAAACCGCATGACGAATTTTGAAACATTTCACCTCACATATTGCTTTTGTTATTTCATTCTGCGTCCCACTAGCCTTACGTCTCTGGAATTACAAATAAAGGCAGAAATGTTTTAATTATTTCAATACGGTGACAGTTGGTCCTGCTTCTTGACGGGGTTACATATGCATGCTAGCTTTTTACATAATTATGAGTGGAAATAAATTACATAGTGCGAAATTTACAAATGTCATCATGGTAAAGTTAAAAATAAAGTTGTTGTCTTGGTAAACACTGAAATAGGAAAGTACATTTTTTGTGGTCAAATCAGAGCCTATGTATTTTAAGAAACATAAGCAATGAAATGTGGCAAATATTTCATTTCTTGTCTGTGTAAGATATTGGAAATCAGACAACAAAAAGTTGTAATTACTTTGTCACCCAATTCTCATTTTTATATTTTCTGCATAAATTTTAAGGCATGTAGAATATTTTTTTATTATCATTATTATTATTTTTTACATATTTAAACAAAATATATAGTTGTCACATGCCTCAGCATTTTTTCTCCGTATCCTTTTAGATATTTTGTATTAAAACAGCTAATATTTCTCAGTTTACACCTGTTACCATGATAACACAATTGAATAATTTATTTAAAACACATTCTTGAGTAAAGTGGTTTTATCCAAGTATATCAGTGTTTTATTTGCCTTTAATCTCTCAACTAATTCACAAGATATCACCATAAGTGTAGCAGTATGTGTGGAAATTATGACGTTACGGTTTTTACAAAAACAATGTAGACTAATAAGATTTAAAATGGAGAGAAAAAGCTTACTCCTGCTTACCTCTCGCCTGTCAGAAACAAGTCCTATAAAAAATACAACTGTTGGGATTAAAAGTGATGATGCCCATTCCATGTAGTGGTGGTACTCCATTCCACTTAGTAAGCAATCTGTCAAATAAAACACAATGTGCATAACATAACTTTTCTGCTTTTCATATCTTGTTATGGCAAAAAGATTTTGAGCAGTAAATTTTATGTCTAATTTTGAAACATTCACATTTAAGATTGATTATCCATAACCAATTAGGACAAATGGCAAATATAGAGGCACTGATTTTCCGTTTCAGAATGTTTCCGTTTTTCGTTTCAGAATTTTACAATTCTGTTTTTTCCATTTCAGTATTACAACTACATTCCCTGGAATATTTTTTATTATTTAAGCATATAGAACAGAAAATCCAATTACGTTTGGTGCATATATGCCGCTGCACTCCGCATTGGTTTCACTACGCTGGCTTATCCAGGTCAAAAACAAAGCCAGTATTTTGAAAGTGGGACACTTTTGACGGGCTCGTACCGATCTCGATTTTCATTGGCTTATCACAAGTATAGAATTCCCCAACAAGAGATCACGTGAGATTTCGCAATTTTTGAATAAATTTAACTGTCTTCATTGAGGGGTCGTCTCATATCTCCAAAACATATTTAACGTATATTCAGTCTAATAGTTGATATTAACATTAATATTTCAAGTTTCCCTACTTTTTTTTGAAGAGTATATATATGAACTAAAATGTTCATTTTCGATATAACAGGATGTTGTTACAAGGCCAGAAGTAATTTTTCATACAATCCATATATATATTTATTGGGGTGGGGAGCCTCCTTCTTTTAAACTTTCCTAAGTATTCAAAACATAATGAAAAAAATAAATTATATATATTTTTTTTTCTTTTGCAAATACCGTATTAGGGACATTTTTTGGTACATAAATAAACACCAACAACTCAGTGAATACGCAATGTTGTGTATACCTTACCTGCAAATAGTACATTAGTGTTGAATGTGGCTAATTTTGCGACTTCACCCAGAATTGTCATGGAAGATGACCAATCAACTTTTATATGGAATGAAAGCAGGACAAACTGAACAAAATCCAGTAAGATTTTCATCTGAAATGTGATACAAATAACGACTATATTAACAGTACAACTGAAAGCTGATAAAAGATATCAGAATATTAGCAAATGACCACAATATTTTAATAGAATTAAAAAAAACAAAGTACATCGAATCATGTCAGTAGCGTGGATTTACTACTGACAATATAATACACCATTTTCAAATCAAAGTATCCAAATTATTATTGTTATCAGACTAATCTGCGTTACAATTTATTCACAACACTTTTCATCTGTGTACTGAAACATTGTTGGAAAAAGTAAGTGAAAACATGATTTCAATTAAAATAGACCAAAATGTTTGTTTTGTTTAACGACACCACTAGAGCAATTCATTAATTAATCATCGGATATTGGATGTCAGATATTTGGTAATTCTGACACAGTCGGAGAAAACCCACTACATTTTTCCTAATGCAGCAAGGGTTCTTTTATATGCATTTTCCCACAGACAGAAAAGCACATACCACAGCCTTTGACCAGTTGTGGTGCACTGGTTGGAATGAGAAGACACCCAATCAGTTGAATGGATCTACCGAAGTGCTTCATTCATGCGACGCAAGCGAGCACTCAACCGACTGAGCTAAATCTCACCCACTAGAATAGACCAATACGTTAATTATCTATCTAGGTGTCTGAAATGGAATAATGCTACAATTCTAATTTACAATTTAGCTTTACTATACTTTGTATGTTGATTTTTTATATCTACACACATAAGAGTTAGCATTAATTCTGCCAAGTAATTCCTTTACACCTACCTCAATCTGAGATAGGAATATATGCAAAACAGGGAGGGAAAAAACACACAATAAGGCAACCTGTATTCTGTTAAATGGTGACAAACACAGGCCTTCAGCGCGAACTTCAAGTAGGGATATAACACAGCTGATGTTGTTATGAAAAGACAACTCAACCACTGTTTTCGCTAACATTAAGCACATGTACAAAAAATGACATCTAGCAGATTATATCCTGGCCTTGGTGGCATCATGGTTAAGCCATCGGACATAAGGCTTATAGGTAATGAGTTCGCAGCCCGGTACCGGCTCCAACCCAGAGCGAGTTTTAACGACTCAATGGGTAGTTGTAAAACCACTACATTATCTTCTCTCTCACTTCGGAGATAACCATAAGGAGTTTTCAGATTTGCAGGTGTTATTTTCTGTTTGATTCTGTAAATGTCATTTTTGACCGAAGGTTAAAAATGAAACATTTGTGGGCATCAAATAGACAATAACACCCACAAATCTAAAAACTTCATACGGTTATGGCCATTGTAAACTGAATAATTTTTCTACAGAACTAACTTTATATTTGGCATTTCTTGAAAAAAAACACCTTGCTACAATCTAACTGTAGACCCTTGAATCGTCAACTTCGCCTGTTCCAAATGCTAATGACGTCATTAGCTTTCCGGGTGTTATTTTCATTTGATCCGGGAAAAAGAATGTAATTAACCAATCACAATACTGAACACACCCCAGTCAGTTTACAATAATCACTAACAACTAACCCACTGTCTGGACAGACAGCCCAGATATCTGAGGTGTGTGTGTATCAAGGACAGCATGCTTGAACCTTAATTGGATATATAAGAATGAAAATAAGTTGAAATTAATTAAATGAGTAGGTTACATGTTGGAAAATAGATTTAATAGGAAAAGAGTAACATGTGACATTTTGTAATGGTGTATATGTACTGAAAATAATTTATGAAAACATTGTTATAATGCTATGAATAGGTGTACAAATATTATCAGGTAGATTACAACCTTTTAAAAAAAAAACTATTTGGAGAGGAATTTTGTGATGCAGAATTTGAACTTGAATTGTTTGATGATGGAAATATAATAGCTTGTAGTGCAGGGGTTCAAAAATCCCATCGCCCGACACCCATGCCAAGTGGAATTTTCATGCCGGGCAAGTAATTATGTTAACTGCATATGCCCGATAATAAGTGACTAATGTAACACCTAAAACATTTTTAATTTTTTTTTTACAAATCTTGGTAAAAAATTTGGAAAGAGTTCCAACCGTACGAGCATTTATATAGCTCTGAAGAGAACTAACCCTCACCCTAAATGCTGGAACGATCGGAACTCTTGCCAATGTGTTGACACACCAAAACGGAAAACAATGTGTTGAAAAGTTCGATAACAACTTTAGAGTTATTCCCCTTTTACTATCGACTAAGATCGGTAATTTCAGCAAAAGAACGTTAGACTGAATTCATACAAATAATCGGTTTGATGATCTTCAGAGAAATAGCGTTCAATACGCTTTACAGCTTATATAATAATAAAAGTATATATGCCATGTGTGTGCAATCATAATGTTTAATCCTTGCAAACATGGTAAATGAGGTGGGATACAGTTTAAAATTGTTATATTCAAATTAAATTAGATGTTAACGTGGTTCCGGAATCTGCTCTTTGCAAATGAACGGGGACGTAAAGCAAATTTATAATTTCCAAGTTCACTTGAACAGAGCATACATATTATCAACTGTATTCTTATAAAAGTTGCAAGACATTTTAGTTTAGATATAATAAACCTTGTAGCAGAACATACTTAATATTTTTTTCAGTACTTTATAAATTTAAATCTACGTTCATGTAGGTGAAGTTATTTTTCATTAGCCCTACATAATAATCGTGACAAGTCAGATTTCATTAGTCCTATGTCATAATCGTGATGGTGCGATGCCCTCTAAGCATACATGAATATATTCATTGTTTCTGCTTTATTAATAGTTTTTAACAAATAAATTATGCTCAATAAGTTAAAAATACAAGGCTGCAATCGATGTACACCCCCTCCCCGGCTGTTGTTTACCAAGCCTGCACTATTTAAAAACATTTCCAAAGTAAGAGCTCATGTATACTTTGAGCCCAGCTATGACTGTTTGAGAGAGACTTTTCTCAGCTATGAACAGGGTAAAAACACCTCAGAGAAGTGTTTTGGGGCAAACATATTTAAATAATATATACACAATGACACATGGGCCAAAATCCCTAAAAAAAATTGAACTAATGCCAGCCATAAAAGAATGGCTCACGAGTGGAAAGGGATCTCACAACATCCACCAGCCATACAAGTGGTCATCAAGGCATACATCAACACAATAATTATATTTAGATGAACAAGTGGACACTACCAAACAAATAACAAACTTTAAATCAACAAATGGACACTATTTAAAAAAATAAAGTTTAAATCAACAAATAAAGAAGACAGTTGATACTACTGGACAGACATATACATTTAGTACTTCCTATGTAAGTGTTGTAACCTATTGGCAAAATTCTTTATTTGTGCAATTGAACCAATTACTTTCAAGATTATTACACTATTAAGCACTGTATTAAATTAAATAGGAGTAACACAATTGGTTACCTTAAGAGGTATGGGCAAGTGGAAAAATATATAAGGCAAGTGAATATCTGATTGGCACTTGCCCTATGGCAAGTAATTTTTTTGAAAATTTTTGAACCCCTGTAGAGCTCTATTTTTTGTCAGGGAGCTATTATATTTTTATTATCACTGATGGAGAATTATGCACCATACCTTGGTATACACTGAATTTGAAAATCCATTGACAAGCAGACTTGATATAAGCATTGTTACAAAGACGAACAATCCAATAAAAGACAAGGGAAATGCAGGACATTTTGAGCAGTAGTTTCCAACAAGATGGTGATCTGAAACAGGATTAACATGATTAAAGTGACATACCCTAGTTTTTAAACACTAAGGCATATTTTATATTATTAGAGCCGTTATTGATAACTGAAATCATACTTAGATTTTATTGTTTAGATTATCCATTTCCATACATTCGAAGTGTTTTGGGTCATCCTATTGTCTTTAATGTCACAAAATGCATTTTTTTGAAAACGCATATGCGTCTGAGAAGTAACAGTTATGGAGTCGAATTTTAGTTTATTTTTAGAGGGTATTTCACCATTTCAGTCACAGACTGTTTCACTCAAATGTAACTTTATCCAAATGTGTTACAGGTTTGTAGATTAACTAAACTTAGTGTTAATTTTCACGGGTTCAAACTAGGGTCTGTCCCTTTAAAAGGTAGCAAATTTCTAACATCGTAATACCAGTAAGGCCAAACAAAATTATAGTCGGTCTTTGGTTAGACTAAAGTTCCAAAACTGATGCAGTGATTTTCTGTCTTTCTCTGTGTCTCTCTCTGTGTGTCTGTCTGTCTGTCTGTCTGTCTGTCTGTCTGTCTCTCTCTCTCTCTCTCTCTCTCTCTCTCTCTCTGTCTCGCTCACTCTTTCCTATCTCGCTTTCTGTATCTCTCTCCCTAACTCACTCACTCCCTCCCGCTCTCTCTCGGTCTGTCTCTCTCTCTCTGTCTGTCTGTCTGTCTCTCTCTGTCTGTCTCTCTCTCTGTCTGTCTCTCTCACACACACCCACAAATACACACACACACTATCCGGGACTATACCATTTATCACCCAAAAACATTTCCTTGAAACATTGGGTAGTTACACATGAAAAAAAATAGTATAATAGTCTTGTAAACTAAAAAATTAATAATTTAATAATAAGTAAAAAAAAAATAAAAAATAAAACAATTTAAAATAATTAATACAAAAAACATAATTTATTTGAAATAAATTTATTTTTATTTAAATAAAAAAAATTATATATATTTGAAAAGTAAGTAAAGTAAAGTAAAAATAAAATATATTAAACTGAGGATTTGTCACAAGTTTTTTTTAATATGGAAAATATCAACAAAGTCTACATTAATCGGTATTTGTTGAGGCACAGTATTATCATACCTTTTTCTAGGCCAGACAGTCCCCCACAGCGTTCACAGTTTCTGCCCGAGGTGCCAGCTGAGCAGGTGGTCAAGTTCATACAGTTCTGAGGGAAAAAGCAAGGTGCACAGACAGTAGCACTGATATTCGCTATCATCTCATCCGGAAGAATTACTGATAAAAGAATTTCAGAAATATATTAAAGTCAGGCCAGTTTTAGTAGGAACAAAAGAATTTTTTTAAATAACAGTTTATGACATAAGTTTGACATGTAGTTAAAAATGGGGAACTTTGCCAAGTGAAATCCCCTATTAAACCTTAACCAGGGCACAATATTTCACGCGAACTGCATAATTTTAACAGTTTTATTTTGCTTAAACAGTATCATCAGGAAATACTGTCATTAAAAAGTTCAATGCAAGTTTTGGGTAGCTGATTAGGTTACACAAATATAATTCATTAAGAAATTAAATAATTCTGAGAAGTCAATGTCTTACCTATGGTTAATTTAACTTATTATCCACATAGTTCAAGATATACAAGGAAATATAACCAGTATGACACACGTGTGTCATAATGATTTCACGTAAACAGATGAGGTAATTTTGGGAAGCGATGTCATAACTTAATGCAGCTTCCCCAGTCTTAGCACTCTGTAATCGCTTTCCAAAATAACGTCATTTTGTCGTCTCCTTCTAGTTACATTTGAAACGTTTTGACATGGTCCTTGTTATTCATGAAAATAATATTATGCATAAAGTGGATAATAAAGAAATTATCACATTCGTGTGTGAATCGTACTGATTTTACAAAACTCGTGTCGAGATTCATGTATTACCCTCTCTAGATTGGTCAATACAAGAATCCTAACACTCGTTTCGTAAAATCAGTACGGCACACAAGCTCGTATAATAATCTCTATATCTATAAGTTATTTAAAAAAACAATAATAATAAATTAATTTTTTTTTAGTATGATTAATTTTGTTACAGTGACAGTGTTTCTTTAAAACTTTGTTGCATATAATTGACTATTAATGTATGCGTACATGTTTCCACCTCTTCATTTGCACACAGGTCACAACGTCTTCCTAAGATGTCTGGCATGCAATAAGTGTCATTCACACAGGACTTTGGGAAATAGCAAAAAGACTCATTTTGTTCCGGTTGGGTAAAATTTGGGCTGTAGTTGCTGAAACCTGCTAAAATTAAGAAATAAGAGGAAAAGATAACTCTCTGGTAATTATGAAAATGGTATACTGATTATAAATTCAGAGAACTGTTAAAGGGACTTTGCTGCCATTATTAAGAGTATGCCGACTAACATGATACATTTTAATAACTACCGTTCAATTGCATATTAAACACATTTTTCTGCATAAAATATCAGTGGCTGTATATTAAATTTGTTTCTGATCGTCCTGGTGTTTGTGATTGGTCAAACTTCACCTTATTTACTAAGTTGTAAATCATAAAATATTAGCCATCTTAAAATTTTGACAAATCCAAATAAGTGATATATTAGCACAATAAAAATTGTGCAAAGTCATCACATCAAAAATTAAAAAAAAAAATTAAGTTGTAGGATCAGCTGAAATAATATTTTGACCAATTTGCAGTTATGCAGCTTACAGACAACTTAAATATAGTAATGTACTTGCCAACTAATTATGCTTTTGGTTTAAGAAATAGCATGTAACCAGTGTTGTGTGTTTAGTTAATCACCCACAAAACAACTGCTAATAATTTTGTTTTGTAACAGTTTGTTTTTACGTGTCTTTAAATTTAACATCATTAAATATTAATGTATGGCCTTACTAAATTCGCTAAAATTGTATGCTCGTTAAGATTTCTTAATTTACAGTATATATTTTTCATACATACAAAATTATTGACAGGCCAAATCCAGTTTTGGACATTTAGGATGAGAAGAAACACACTGAATATACTGACACTAATATTCTAAACAAGAAACTATATTTAGTAGGCAGGCCAGTATGCAGGGGATGGGGGGTTGACACAGTACCAAATTTTTTCTATCAAATTAAAACGTGTTTTTTTGCTTTGTTGGTACCATCACAAGGAATTCGCATCCCCCCCCCCCCTCCATACATACATATTAAAAATCCTGCATAGGGGCCTTGAAAACTTTAGTCATTAAAATATTTGTATTAGTATGAAATACCTTTCAATGGCAACAAACTCTTTTTAGGACATTATAAGAGTAATAGAAATGTCATGAACTGTAATTTACAGTTTTAAATTTCAGTACACAAAGGGGAATAGCCCAACACTGAATATCTATGGACACCGACTGCCTATTTCTTCTCACAAAATGAGCCACACCATGATGTATTAATTAGTAATAAGGACATTTTATATTCAGACCATTTCAACATATATTTGTTTCACCTCATAACATTGTACAATGACCATAGGTAGAAACAACATGCACAGACTTATTTTTCCCATCAAAATTATTTCCTAGCAAATCAAAACAACAAACACTTGTATAAATATTTTAAATTGATGATTACTTGTTATATTGGCAAGAATGATACAGTGTACTGCTTTGGCTGTCAAAAATGATGCCATCCTCCATTAATATTCTGAAAAATAAAATTATATGCTTTAAAGTCAGGGGATTTACAGAAATTGTATTTTGAACATTCACTACCAGGAATTTGTAATCATTTCATGCTTTGTAGTTAAAATTGATGTCTCAAACTTTTATTAAATAGAAAGTAAAAATGTAGGTATTACGTCCATTTATGTCAATAATTTTATATATAATACAAACTGTATATATTATGACTTTAAAAAAAGAAGAATTAGTCATTTTGTTATTTATAATGACAAAATGTTAATACAATTACATGCATTCATACATGATAAAATCACTTAGTAAACAACTTATGCTCAGGGTTTCTGCCAGAGGGTATGAACAGTAAAATTACATACCCTAAAATATTGAAAATTAATTAATTTTTAGACAGATTATAGTAACAAAGAAAGAAATACTTTATTTAACGACGCACTCAACACATTTTATTTACAGTTATCTGGCGTCAGACATATGGTTAAGGACCACACAGATTTTGAGAGGAAACCCGCTGTCGCCACTTCATGGGCTACTCTTTCCGATTAGCAGCAAGGGATCTTTTATTTGCGCTTCCCATAGGCAGGATAGCACAAACCATGGCCTTTGTTGAATCAGTTATGGATCACTGGTCAGTGCAAGTGGTTTATACCTACCCATTGAGCCTTGCGGAGTACTCACTCAGGGTTTGGAGTCAGTATCTGGATTAAAAATCCCATGCCTCGACTGGGATCCGAACCCAGTACCTACCAGCCTGTAGACCGATGGCCTAACCACAACGCCACCGAGGCTGGTGATTATAGTAACAGAACTCCTGTTTATAATTTGTCAAAGTAAATGAAATGCAATGTCCAAATTCAAATATTTCAAACCCATAACCACCTAGTAGGAGCACTTATGATCTGGTTTGGTTTTATTATGTACCCTCATATTATTTTCTGGCAGAAAGAAAGAAATGTTTTATTTAATGATGCACTCAACACATTTTATTTACGGTTATAGGGCGTGAGACATATGGTTAAGGACCACACAGATACTGAGAGGAAACCTGCAATCGCCACTTCATGGGCTACTTTTTACGATTAGCAGCAAGGAATCTTTTATATGCACCATCCCACAGACAGGGTAGTACATACCACGGCCTTTGATATACTAGTCGTGGTGCACTGGCTAGAATGAGATATAGCCCTAATGGGCCCACCGACGGGGATAGATCCCACACCGACCACGCATCAAGCGAGCGCTGTACCACTGGGCTACGTCCCGCCCCTTTCTGGCAGAAAGCCTGAGGCTTACATTTTTGTATAAGCAGGCATCAAATAAAGAGATTTAAAAAAAAAATATTAGGATTTGACTGGATGTATAAAATGGAGTAATGTAGATATTTTGAGATTCAATGTTCCTGAACCAGAATTTGGGATTCACGGAAGCACAGAATTATGTTAACTTAACAGCCTGATAAGTAAATATTGTATCTGATTTTAATTCTGTAACAGGAAACTACTAAGAAAAAAAAGCAATCAAACAAAACCAAATAATTTTAATATCTTCCTTAATCACTGTAGTCACAAAATTAACATAAAAGTGAAAAAAAGTAGAAGAACATTCTAGACAGAGGGAAAATTCATGTTAGAATCAATCTAGGTTCACCAAAACACAAGCTTGCAGTAATTACAAACTCAGGGCTAGAAATTGCAACCTGCAAAAAGCGAAAAGTGAAGAACAGCTTATTTTTAGCCTAGCAAGTGAAATAAAAATTCACCTGCTAAAACAAAAAACACAAACACAAACAAGATTGATACACTTTTCTTGTAGGCATATTGTGTGAAAATAGTTTATAGATAAAACACTGTTAACACTTTTAAAGGTTTCTACTTTAGCTTGAGTATCAAGTAACATTCCATTATCATGTGGCAGACCCAATGTAAATATATACTACTCAAAAGAATTTAAGGGTCAAAAATTTATAACCAAATAAGTTTCAGAGTGTATTAGATTGATGATGTAAACTACACCAAATTTTTTATTTATTGTTCCATATTTACAAAAAAACACAAATAAACGTCACTGTATACAAGAAAGTCACATGACATGCTGTCAAAGTTGAAGGTTGTCAAACATGGATTTTACACATTAGAACATTCGTTTAATAGTGTGTGAATCCACCCCTGGCGCGAATACACTCGACACATCGTTGCCTCATGCTGTTGATCAGACGTCTGAAGAACTCTTGGGGAATGGCCTGCCACTCTGCCATAAGAAGTTGACCCAGATCATGAAGGTTGACCGGAGGGGCATGGTTATCCCGAACTCTCCTGCCTAATTCGTCCCAGGCGTTCTCTATTGGGGCCAAGTCAGGCGAATATGCTGGCCAATCCATCCTGGCGATACCTTGTTGTCTGAGAAAGTCCGTTACCACCCTGGTGCGGTGGGGTCTGGCATTGTCATCCTGCAGAACTGCCCCGCCGCCAATCTGCTGAAGGCCTGGGAGAACCAACGGCCGGATAATCTCATTCAGATAGCGGATTCCATTCAGATTGCCATCCACCACATAGAGGGGGGTCCTGTGGTGGATAGAGATGCCGCCCCACACCATGACGCTGCCACCACCGAACCGGTGACGTTGTCTAACGTTAACGTCAGCGAAGCGCTCCCCAGGACGTCTGTAGACACGAACCCGACCGGCATTGAACTGGAGACGAAACCTGGACTCATCAGTGAACATCACTCGACCCCACTGAACACGTTGCCACCGCAGATGAAGCATGCACCAGTGACGTCTGACCGTTCTGTGACGTGGTAGGAGTGGTGGTCGAACAGCCTGGCGACGGCAGCGTAGATTATTGGCTCTCAGACGATTGCGTATGGTTTGATCAGACACTCGAGTTCCAGTCGCAGTCCGCAGATTGTCACGTAATCGGCGTGCAGTGGTTGTGCGTTGACGTAGAGCCATATTGGTGATGTAGCGGTCCTCTCTATTTGTAGTGCTTCGGGGTCTTCCCGAACGTGGACGATTTCGAACAGAATTCGTTGCTTGGTACCGTTGCCACAGTCGGCCAACGACACTCTGACTGACACCAAGTCTCAGAGCAACATTTCTTTGCGTATTGCCATCCTGAAGCCAAGCAATAGCCCTTCCTCGATCTTCGATAGTCAGTTGACGTCGTACCATTGTCGAATTTGGAGTGTGCACCGTACACGAACGCAAGCTCCAATTATACGGAAATTCAGCATTGGGAACATGGAATACACGTGCAAAGCGTGCAAATGAAGCACTTTGTGAAAAAGCAAGTTATGGGCACTTAGCAGACCTTTCGCTTTCGCCCTAATTTACGTGCAAATGTAAGCATGTTTTCGCCATTAGAACTAGTCGACAGTGTCAATGACAGTGGATTTTAAATTATTTATGGGTTGCTTAGACCCACTTTCGTCAAAATGGAACAATACCATGCGTGACATTATGGTCTAGCTAATATAATTGACATTCAGAAAATAATGTCGAAAATATCATCTGACCCTTAAATTCTTTTGAGTAGTAAGACTTGCTTGCAGCTAAATGTGATCAAGTGAAGCATTTTATTTTATATTAAGACCAAGAATATACATCTTATAAATGTAAACTGCTAACTTGTATAATGTTAATGATATTTTATCAAACATATGTCAATTTTAGTTTGAATGCGACATGCAATATTTTCTTCTAGAGTAAAACTACAAATTATCGTTACATTGCGGCTGATGGTTACATCATAGATCATACGGTTTCGCAATAACTTTGAACTACAAACATTTAGAAACGTGTTGGTCGAAAACATGTCACAATATGATATATCTTTAATTGCGGGCATTACTACTTCTTTTTAAAGATTTGTGGACAAAAAAAATTAATGGTGGACACACAATAAAATTTACTTACTTCTAGTATGGAGTTTACTTACTGTATTTCATTTAGTTATCCGAGACTGCGTTTGCATAGCATTATTTTTTCGTAGTGAAAAATAAAATGCAGTACAAAATTCTTCATCGTGAATATTAAGTGGCTCCGGAAGCATTCTAAACTAACTAAAGCCTTTCAAGATAAAATAAGTTTCTTACGGACACATAATGTTTACTAATTTGTCCTTTAACATATATTAATCGCAATAAATGTGCAACTTGTTAAGGCGATTGATAATTTTAATAACATCTTGACAAACTTTAAAACATTCCGCTCCGTGAACTAGGCCTACTGACAAGTGTTTTGTGATTGGTCAAATCGATCGTGTTGTATTAAACAGCAGTTGATTAGTTGATCGGTCAAAACACGTGTATGGTGTCAACAAACATCACTGTCTTTTTACCAAAGATATGGCAAATAGAGGCCCAGTATACGGTTTGAGTCGTGAATGTCAGTTGAAGGTATGTATATTTATTCATACACTGATTTAAAATTAAACCTTATGACAGTATTGTCTCGATATTGTGCAGTACCTGTTTAGTTGTTTTGCCTGAGACGGCATTCTTATTATGTGTATCGAATGACGGTACAGCGAGTCGCGGTTAAATAATGATTGTGCTATCGCAACCCTGAATCCTTGCAGAGATACAAGGTGAACTAATAGTATTCAGGGTTTGTGATTATAAACATAAGCTCAATCAATGAAACATACACACACACACACACACACACTGTACACTTGTGCACACATACACGCACACAGACACGTACGCACGCACTGCAATTTACTCATGGTTTATCGGGGGGGGGGGGTGCGGCCATAGTCACTTAAATATCGTAAATATTGTAAATACACATCCTCGTTTTTAATTATAAATCACGCCTATTGTTTTGGAATTTAGGTAACTAAATCCACTCTTATTCAGAAAATACAGTTTTATCTTCTAGACTGAAGGCTAAAAATACTCACGGGCGTAGAAAGGTGCCAAAAAGTTGGGGGGGGGGGGTGGGGAGGGGACGGCACACGCACACACATATATATAAATACATGTATAAACATATAAAAAATACATCGCTCCCCCTCCCCGCTTCCAACGTCAGTTATACTAAAGAAAAACACTACAATTTGACTCCTTTAAACAAAAAAAAAATCAATGAGCACCCTAAGCATGTTTTTAACCGGTCAGGTTGTAAAATGAGACACAAGAGGTGTGAAACTTATTTTTTTTAAACTGACAGTCAACATGCATTCTGAATATTCTTTTATGTCCATTATAGTTGAACATTGCATCTAACACATATGCTATAATGTGAGTACATGCATTCTGTTTGTAAGTATTTTCATACAAACTTTAGAACTGGTATAATCATTGAACAGAACGTTCTATACATAAGTGTATCAGTATTCAACATCAACATTTAGCTTAAAGCTGTCACACTCTGATTTGTCTTTTGTTCACAAAAGTCGAGCCTCCACAGTTTTATCTTCTACTTGACAAGGCCTCTATGTATATGGGTAATTTTCTGTTTAGTCTACAACACCAATATAGGTCCAGTTTCCCAGCAGCGTCAGTCAACGGTTTATCTCATCAGATTATTTAATGATTAAAATGTTGACCCAGGGTGACAATGGTCAGTGTTAAATATGAGATGGGGTTTTGAATTTAATACCAGGTTGGGCCTATTCAAAGTAAAATAAGCTGCAGCCTTTTAAAACCACCATGTGGGTAATATATATTTTTAATCTTTGAAATTGAAACAGAATAAATGCTTTAGTCATGTTTTGTACTTCCGTCACCATCTGTTGTCTCTGGCAAGACTTGTACACCAGGGAATGTGGTGTAGTGTTTAAGCTGTTGGATTAGAGGCTGGTAGGTACTGGGTTCACATCCCAACCGAAGTTTAATGATTTAGCGGGTAGGTGTAAGGCTACTACACTGACTTCTCTCTCACTAACCACAAACAACTATCCACTAATCCACTGTCCTGGCAGACAGTCCAGATAGCTGAGGGCACTTGTGGTGGTAGTACTAATGGCAGGTGCCACCGGTCGGGCAGGATATGCTTGACTTTCATGAACACCTGATATCATCACTGTTATGACAGTGATTCATGGAATCACAACTATAGTTATTCCAATGAGTTCTGTCCAGTGCTTGTTTTGATTTAGTAAACCAGTCTGGGAGTGGCAGTCCTCTTTATGGCAGTGCAAGAAGGGTGGATTGTCCAGTAAAGGATCTCCTCAGAAGTGGCTGTCATCCTATAGATGAGGCACTAGATAGAGATTCATGGAATCAACCACTATTATGCCAAATGTCGATATTGTTATGCATTGTTATGGTCCTGATCATGTATTACAGTTTGGTGGTTCAGATTCCAAAGTATACTAACATACATTAGGCCTAAACATCCAGAGAATACTCATCTCATCACTTGGTAAATAGATGTTGCCAGGTATGCAGTGTAATGTAGGCCCCTACTACTAAAAAACCCACTGAATAATGCATACAATAATTGGTGGTAGCAGGGTTTTTTTCTTTCTAACTAGGGGATGACCACCACTGTTTTTCTTTCTAACTAGGGGATAACCACCACTGTTTTTCTCTTCACAAAATACAAAAACTTCAAAATGTTTGTTTTGTTAAAAAGTTTGTTTTGTTTAACAACACCATTAGAGCAGATTGTTTTGTTAATCATTGGCTATTGGATGTTAACCATATGGTAATTTTGACCAAGTCTAAGAGAGGAAACCCGCTACATTTTTCCGTTAGTAGCGAGGGATCATTTATATGCACCATCCCATAGACAGGATAGTATATACCACAGCCTTTGATATACCAGTCGTGGTGCACTGGATGGGACAAGGAATAGCTCAATGGGCCCACCAACTGGGATCGATCCTAGACTGACCACACATCAGGCTTTACCACTGGGCTACGTCCCACCCCAGTTTGTTTTGTTTAACAACACCACTAGGAGGAAGGTCCATCAAGAATAGGGTCATAGTATAACTAGCATTCTTGCATCATGTTGGTTGTGGGTGGGACATAGGCCAGTGGTAAAGTGTGGCATGATCAGTCTATGATTGATCTTAGTCAGTGGGCAGATTGGACCATTTCTCATTCCAGCCAGTGCTTCACAACTGGTGTAACAAAGGCTGTGGTATGTACTATCCTGTCTGTGAGATGGTGCATATAAAAGAGTCATTGTTCCTAATTGAAAATATTAGTCCATGGAGTGGTGACAGCATGTTTTGTCTCTCATTATCTTAACCCTAAATAAAAATGAAACCTTTCTTCCTTCCTTCCTTTTGGTTGTTCAGTTTGTATGTTTGAGGTTCTTTGTAAACTTAAATCCTCTGGAAATAATGTATACCTTACTGCCTATGCACCCTCCAGTCCTCCTCACCCACCCCCCACCCCCTGAAAGACTAAATCATCATGTAAGTTATAACCTTAACACGGACCAAAATGCTTTTACATCCCCAAACCCCACCCTGATGGCTTCATGCTCAGATGTTGGTCCTGGGCATACAGGGAACATTTTGTTTTCAAATTCTAGATTAACGATATTTCAAGTCAATCCAAAATTGATTAGCAACTACTGTTTAATGTTTTAGAATTGTGTAGCGATCTCTGAAACTTGCGTAGCAAATCCCAACGTGATACTGAACAAAATGTTCCCTGCCTTATCCAGCTATTCCTTTCTTTCCAGTCTGAGATTGCTTCAGAGTGTAAGTCAATCAATAGCAGGTGTATGCAAGTCAGACTGGCACATGAGTGGATGGATTATTTTACCAGTCATTGATGCTGCTGTGTAATGGCAAAATAATAGAGGCTTGATCGGCTTTCAGTGTTATGTTTGGCCCTTTCTATTAAGAGGTCTCAGAAAAGACTTTCCTGTGACTGGCCTCATTGGTGCTGTGGCCTTATTAGACAGAATATTTCTGTCTCTGTATAACTATATTTTAAATTTATTTTTTAACTGGTATATGTTCAATAGCGTTACAGTACAGCCATTAAAAGTAAGCCATATATGTATATAAAATAGACAAATAACAAAAAACAAAAACATCAAATATAGTTTTAGAGACCTATCAGTATTTGGTACTAGGTTCATATCCAATACAGTGTAAACTTGTACATTGTTAAGGTCAATCTGGAGGTAAAATCATTAGCAAGGCCAATGTCAAGACCATGATAATGATAATGATGGTATGTGCTGCCCTGCTTGTGAAAAGTACTGGACTGGTGTAAGTGGACTAGTGGTTATGATATCAGATTTAAAGACTCGTCTGCACTAGATGTTCTGTACGTGTACTGCACCTCTTGAAACTATGTGGCTTCTTTTCAGAGCATCTATTCCAATTGCATTATGACTGCAGTTAGTCAAAAACATTACAGAGTAATTGACTAAACTGAATGAACACAATTCCATTGGTTTCCTCTAAAGATTCTCCAGTAAAAATAGTTTTATTCCACAAGTAAATTAAATTATTTTATTGTAATTTTTTTATGAACAGCATGCAGTGGTGTCATGGTTAAACCATCAAACATAAGGCTGGTAGTTAATGGGTTCGCAACCAGGTACCGGCTCCCACCCAGTGTGAGTTTTAACCTACTCCCTCTTCTTTCTCACTAACTACTAACAACTAACCCACAGTCCTGACAGTGTGCTTAATTGGATATAAGCACAAAAATAGGTTGAAATGAATTAATTTTATGGACATTTAGTTGAAGGTATATAATGTTTACATTTCAAATCTAAAGTTAAGACATAATTTTGGCAGAAAGGCACCATTACGCAACATCGAGACAGCACCTTTAGTATGTAACTTGTTTTGAAAACATTTCTTTTAGTCAATGGTTTAAGGTAACTTAACATCCGGTTGCTGGTTGTTTAGATTTCAATGCATTTTGAGAAAATAAACTGAATCTGATTACATACCAGATTAAATATCCGGGTGACTACATACAGGATCCACTGTTAAAGGAATCCGTTTGACTGGCAAATATTGTACAACGCTTGTCACGCCTGATATCATTTCAGTGTAATGAAGAAGTGATACATGTATACGGGTATCTTAATTTACATGGCATAACCAGACAGTGTTAGGCTTGGTTGAAGAGTTAATAAAAGATTCTTTTCTTTAATGACACCACCAGAGCACTGGCTGTTGGATGTCAAACATTTTGTGATTCGACGTTAGTATCAAGGGATCTTTTATTTATGCCATGCCACAGGATAGCACATACCACAGCCTTTGATATACTAGTTGAAATAAGAAATAGCCCAATGGGTCCACCAATGGGGATGGATCCTAGACTGATCGTGCATCAGTCGAGTGCATTACCACTGGGCTACATCCCACCCCTGGCTTGGCTGATGCTCATGGGAAAATTATTTTTAAAATCTGCCATATTAGCTCACTTTTGAACAATTAAAAACACACTCCTATTTGGCAGTTTTGCATATATGTGTCTAAGTAGAGTCTAGCCCTTATTTTTAATACCTGGTGGGTCTGCTGTGTATTTGTTTGGGGTGGATTAGCGGAGGGGCATTATGGGGGGGGGGGGGGGGTTCCTGTGGTTGTTGTACTTGGTAGTTTCAGTACAATCTTTGGGGTAAATGGGGTGTATATATTCTAAATATACTGGGAGTGCACTGTGCTGTTTTTCATGTTTGAACATGTAGACCTGGATTTATGCTACATTTGTGTATATCTAAAGGGGTGGATATAGCTCAGTGGGAGACTGCTTGCCTAAAGTATATTTTATGAATAGTTTTACAAATTATTTAATTGCTGGTTTGTCTAAAGGGTTTTAGCAAGATGAGGTATAGACTGGCAAGTAAAGTTTGGGGGTGGGTGAGGGGGGTGGGTGTGTCGAGTCATGCTCCCCTGAAAAATATATTGAAAAAAAGAAGAAAATTTGCTGTGTGTGTGTGTAGACAAGCCTGATTTTTAATTTCTTTCCATACCACATGTTTCTGAAACATCCCTTTTATAAAACTGCTGTTATGTTTTGTCTGTTCTTTTCAATTCCATATATAAAAAACAATTTTTTTTCCATCACTGTGGTATATACATGTAAAAATTATCATTATAAAGTTAATTGAAAATTATTTATTATGATTTTATGATGATTCATTAATCAATATGCTCTAGTGGTATCATTAAACAAAACAAACAAACAATATGCATGTTGTATTGTCGTGGAGTATAACTGTATTCCCAGCTGATTCTTGTGGTCATTGTGTGCCTATAGGTTATAAAAGTGATAAAAACCTAACATGATAGCAGTCATTCAGATAGTCATTTCATGTCCCAAAAGAGATTTTACCAGTTAACTGATGCTGCGGCACAGCAATTATCTGTTACAAAAATACTGTGACAGACAAAAACAGCAGTTCGTTTAGTCGCTTTTATTGATCAGGTAACAATCAATGTAATCACCCAAAATCATCAATAACAAGTGACAGGTTTATGTGTCCAAGTAAGAGATCAGCAGATATCCATAAAACACTGTGCTGATACCAACTAAGATACAGGTACCAAGAAAAACAGTCATACAGGATTGGAGAAATCCCAACTGTGTAAGCCAGTGATTAATAATTTTATATATGGACCACTTCATTAGAATAAAGTACATTTGTGTACTGAGGAGCCTGTTTTGACTACATTATCAATCCTCTTTAATGAATATACCTGTATTGTTTTTTTCCTGTTTCAACTAATTTTCCATGACTGACATATTAAAAATGATGGTATGTGGTGTTCTGTCTTTGGGAAAATGCATATAAAGATCACTTGTTGATAAGGTGTTTATGTAACCAGAGCCCCATTTTACGTAGTGATCTCAGGACTAAGATCACCTTAACTGCATACGGTAGTCATACATATAAAGTGATCTTAGCGCGAAGATCGATTCATAAAAATGAGCCCAGGTTTTGTTTATATTTTAATACAGTGTTGTTATTATTATGCACATTTGAAATCTGGTAGCCACTGATTAAACAAGTGTCATCAAATGAACACTCTTTTATTTTATTTGTATTTTTTATTATTATTATTTTTTGATACATGTAAATGTGTCTACAGACAAAAGAGAAGTTTAACCTTGACCGTGCCAGGGAAGCCGTAGGGTGGATAGAGGAGGTCACCGGACTCAGTCTGACGCCAAGTCGAGGCAAGATTCAGGATGAATACGACGTGGCGGAGGTCCTCAAGGATGGAACAGCTCTCTGTGAGTAAGTACATCCGGGATCATTTCTCTCTGTAAAGCTATATTCATACTTCATTGCCGACTCTTGTTGGAGAGTAATTGACTCGCCCAGTTCTGCTTCTGTTAATTCAAACTTAATTCTCATTTTTCAGTGAATATAGTGAAGTTTTAATACAATTTACCTTTACACACTTTTCTGGCTAATGTTAAAGTTAAAGTTTATTTTATTTTACAACACCACTAGAGCATATTGATTTATTAATCATCAGCTATTGGATGTTAAACAATTTGGTAATTCTGACATACAGTCTTGAGGGGAAATCTGCAACATTTTTCAATTAGCAGCAATGGATCCTTTATGTGCACTTTCTCACAGATATGACACTACATACCACGACCTTTAGTTACAGTCGTTGGGCACTGGTTGGGAGGGATAAAACCTAGTGAGAAAATGGGACCACTGAAGGTGTTTGATCCTTTGATGCAAGCACCTCCGGCAAGTGCTCTCTCCACTGAGCTAGCTCAATGGGGATAACGACAGGGATCGATCCTAGAGAGCGCTTTACCATTGGGCGACATCTTGCCCACAGAATAGTGCATAACAAATGACCTGCCTTGTGTAAATAAAACAAGTTAGACAGACTTCAGTATGAGAAACTTAATTACTTGAGGTGATGAAATATTTACATGACATGGCAGGCAGTTAAGACCGCCAAGTGACGTAATCTCATTGATTTGTTTTATGTGCTGCATTCTAAATAAGATTGTGGGATAACCTCCATTTCGTTCTATTAATGCAAATTGAAATATATTTAGTTAAATAGTTTATTATACTATCAAGTCATTTATGTTGTTTTACAAGTCAGGTTGATGAAAGCGAAGCACTTTGTTGTAAATTAGAGCGTTTGTTTACACTGTGCATACAGGAGTTGGTCAGAGCTGACGTCACTTAACCCCAAGCTATAGTACCGGACCTCACAAAAACAAAACAAAGTGACTGCCCCCAGTTAGCAGGAATAATCATGTTTTTTTATTAACTCTAAAATTTAATGTTTTTCATTTCTTAAAGTGTCAGTATGTGTTGGTAGTCCAGGTATGCATCTTTCCAACACATAAGGCTCATGTTTGAGTTTACTCTCCATTTAACAATTAATTTAATAATTAGCCTACTCGCACTAGAACGTGACTTTTGCTAAGGTTATGTAACTAATTTGTATCAGATACTTAGCAGGTTTGTAAATATTTTTGACAATTCATGTGTGTTTTTTACAGGTTGATGAACAAAATTAATCCTGGAGCAATAAAAAGGTATCACAAACAGAAGACAACATTTAAACAGGTACATGTATTAAAGTGACAGACTCTAGTTTTTAAACACTACGACCTAGTTTTCACTATTAAAGATGTTTTTGATAATTTAAATTAAAAGTACTTACATTTTATTATTTAGAATATTAATTTTCGTACACCTGACATGTTTCTGGTCATCCAGGTTTTTGCAGTATTATGCATACAACATGATAATATATATAAATACATGTATATATATTTTTCTTTTTTTAAGATGGAAAATATTGAATTGTTCATCAATGCATGTCTGAACTACAACATGAACAAAGTTGACATATTCCAAACTCTTGATCTGTACGAGGCCAAATCCATGTACTCGGTGAGTTAATAACACTGTTATATCACAGTTCATATGATGTAATCGGTGAGTTAATAACACTGTTATATCACAGTTCATATGATGTAATCGGTGAGTTAATAACACTGTTATATCACAGTTCATTTGATGTACTCGGTGAGTTAATAACACTTATATCACAGTTCATATGATGTACTTGGTGAGTTAATAACACTGTTATATCACAGTTCATATGATGTACTCGGTGAGTTAATAACACTGTTATATCACAGATCATATGATGTACTCGGTGAGTTAATAACACTGTTACTGTATATCATTTTATATGATGTACAGTTTATGTGATAAAAATATGCTTCTCTTCTTTGATATACTGAGTTAATAACATTGTTATATATGACAGTTCTTATGATCAAAATATGTATCTCTTCTTTGATATACTCAATGTATAAATGAAGATACAGCTTATATACTGAGTGATGTGACTTTCATAATTTTGGCCCTGGTTGCCTTAAGGTTGTCCAATCCAAATACTGACTATTTTTTTTAGGTGGGTGATACATTTTAACTAGGACATGCAGGAAATAAACCAAGACTCCGACATCTTTGACATTTTAATATGTGAACATGTTCACGTTCATATTGGTGTTTTAAAAAACAAGTAAGGAGACCTTTTACAGTTCGGTAAAAATTGTTACAGTTACAATGTTTTGATACCAGATACTTTGTGATTAACACTCTTCAGACATTAAGTGGACATATACCTTTCCATTTCTTATTGATTTCATTTCAATGTAAACAGTTTGATACACTTTTTACAATCTCGGTGACATGTTTCTTGAATTGTTTATTGCAGGTTGTGAATGCCATTCATGCTTTAGGATCACTGGTAAGATTTTGCATCTTATAAATATGACCAAAAATCTACAAAATCAATCACTTTGAAAAGAAGAAAAAAAAAGATACATGCACTTCTAAATTCAAGGAGATTTATGTAAAGTTCAAGCATTTAAACAAAATATTCAAACACTTCAAAAACGACCTTGAATTTCAAAGGTGTTTCAAAATCTGCATAACCTACTTTTGTATAATTAAGTGCCCTATTTGCAATAGTCATCAGTACTTTATTTTCTCAGGTGCAGTTTTAAACTTTAAAATGAAAGAAAATTAATGTATCCAATATTGCCTTAATAGGCTAAGAAAATCTGTAACAAAACTTGTCAAATAAAAATGAAAGAAAAGGTTGCTAACATATCTAATATTGCTTTAACAGGCTAAGAAAAATGGCTACTCTGGTCCAACAATTGGTGTCAAACTTGCTGACAAGAAGGAGAGGAAATTCACCGAGGAGCAGATAGCAGAAGGTAACCGAGTGATCGGTCTGCAGTATGGGACCAACAAAGTGGCATCTCAAGCTGGGATGACCCCGTACGGTCTGCCCCGACAGATCCTGCCCAGTCAGACAAGCGTGGAGGAGAGGACGAGTGTGGAGGAGAGGACGATGCTAGAGTCACAGACGAAGCAGGACAACGTGGATGAAAATGGTCTCGACAACCATGTGGACGATGCTGTAGACTCCCACGATAATACTTAGTTCACAGCTGATACATTTAAGTTTATAGGATATGAAAATGTTAACATTGTTTGCTGTAGCAGTGTTCTCACTGGGTTAAAATTAAAGGGTGTGTGACCCCCACACCCACCCACCCAACTATTTTGATAACCATGTGGCTGATGGTGTAGTCTTCAACAATAATACTTAGTTCATGGCTGATACATTTAAGTTTTCAGACTATGAAAATGTTAATATTGTTTGTTGTAACAGTGTTCTCGTTGGGTGAAAATTAAAGGGTGATGTGATTGCCACCACTCCCTTCATAGTGTTAAAATAAGATTGTTCATTTTGAAATAGCAGGGTGGGTAGAAATGAAGGTGAATGTGATAAAATATAATAAGGTATGGAAAAATAAAGTGGGGTGCAAAACTAATAAAGCGAGGCAGTAAAATGTGAAAGGGGGTGGCACCCACCTATTATAAACTAGCAAAAAAACCTATAACAATACAAAATCCATCATTTTAAAAAAATAATTAAAACAGATATTAAAAACTATGGCTCCCTTTGTTTTTTTAATACATTAGAAAATATGGTTACCCAGAAAAAAAATCCACAGGATTAAAGGTCTTGTCTAGCTATGTATTTTAAAAAAATAATAATAACTAATCTATGACTAAAGGTTTTACTAAAGTGGGATTATAGTTCATAAAAAAAACAATTAATTAATGTAGAGCTACACCAAAACCTCACCATCAGACTTTATTGAGATGAGACTAATTTTTTTTTTTTACAATAACTCATTTAAAACAAAATATTGACTTGTTTTAATTTTTAACCCCGACTTGTTTTCTTCTTCCTTTAGTATAGTTAATGAGCTGCCCAATTTTAAGGTTGGCCTGAGTATTAATTTTAAAATACTTTTAGGTTGGCCTTGATATTTTAAAATACTTTTAGGTTGGCCTTGATATTTTAAAATACTTTTAGGTTGGCCTTGATATTTTAAAATACTTTTAGGTTGGCCTTGATATTTTAAAATACTTTTAGGTTGGCCTTGATATTTTAAAATACTTTTAGGTTGGCCTTGGTATTAATTTTTAAATATTTGTAGGTTGATCTTGGTATTACGTTTTAAAGGTCTACATTTATCAAAAACGTAATTCACTATTGTTTGGTATCTACGTATACCTTTTACAATATATATGAAGTATCAATAAAATAAATTTTTAAAAATTTACCCGTTTTTAATATATTCGCAATAAAAAGTCGCGTTTTTCCCATTGCTTGCCAAAAAGCCTCTGGACTCCAAGAGTCAAGTCACATGCTAACTGGCATAACATTCGCAGCCTTTCGGTCATTTTACATGGAAGTGGAACACGTGTATTTTTAAAACGCAAAAATTTTATTCTATTGAATTGAATTGTATGTTTGGAATATTATTTTGAAGATATCTTTCAAATGTGAAACATGGTGAACCATTGTTCATTGTATGGATGTACAAAAGCTGCAGTTAAAGGCAAAAAAAGTTAGCATATTTTTCCGAAAGACAAACCGACATTGTTTGCACGAAAGCAGTGCTTAAACCGAACACGTGCATATTGGAAAGGACCGTCCAGATGGGATTCGATTTGCAGTGACCACTTCACACCTGGGGATTACGACAATTATCTAAGATGGTTGATGGGGATGGTACCGAAACTTTTGTTAAAGAACTTGTCTGTTCCAAGCCTGTATCCCCCCTGTTCAGCCTATTTGCAGCCTGGAGCCCGAATGTCACCCGGAGACAAAAACAAAGCCCGAATATTTGGCACAAAGATACACTTCAACACGATGCATTTATATATTTTAAAAAAAAAAATGTAGGAAAAATATTTTTAGACAAAAATTGCATTTTTCATGTTCGGGCTGTACATAACGATATCCCGAACATCGCCAGAAAACAAAAACAGATAGGCCTATCGAATGTTAATGCGATTTTTTCTAAAACATATTTTTTCTACATTTATTGTTTTAACATATACAGTCAGACCTCGGTACAACGACCATCGTTACTGCGACATTTACACCATCTGACCAAAAATTGTTGGGAACAAATGTACATCAGTGTTATTCTGTTCATTACAACGGAATTCACATCTTCCGATACCAACACCGACAGAGCAAATTAGGAACAAACGTGCATCTGATGTCTGAAAACACCTCTTTACAACGACATTACATAATCACAGATACCATAGCATATTGGCAGTACACACACAACCACTTAGATTCCTTGATCTCGTAGTGAGCCGACTGTGTCACATGCTGTCCGAGCTACCGATGTCTACGAAATCTGTAGACATGTATTGCTTTTGCAAATAAGCCTTTAGTTAACCAATTAACTTCAAACAATAAAATCTTCTATTTTCATATTTTGTAAACGAAACCGGTACCAATCATAGATGTCTGTAACCAAGTAATGATTAGACGATGAATGCGCCTTGTTTAATATATTTAATGATGTTTTTTAAAAATATATTTAATGTATGTACGTGTATTTGTTGTTTTTAATAATAATTGCAATACATTAATTATTTAAATGCTATCCAGTCATTAGTTAATATTAATTAGTATTTTTTCTAAATATATAAATGCATCGTATTGAGGTGTATCTTTGTGCCAAATATGAACAATGTACACCTCGGCATTAGCTTTGTTTTTGTCACTGGGCAACGTCCAGGCTCCGGACTGCAAATAGGCTGACTGCATTTGGCTCGATGGATCATCGTCGGTGTACTACGGTTCAAACTGATAGGGAAGTACCCCTAACGGATTTTCTCCTTCTTTCTCACCAAACGAGGTAGCATTAGAATAAATAGACAAATGCGACAAGTCCAAAATGTCCAAACTAACGTCCGATAAGAATGAGTAATTTTCCGAAGAATCATTACATGCTGTCACCATGCTAACCTACTAATGAATGAGTGGAATTCATCTGATGCTACGTCACAGGTCAGATGCGGGTCAAATCGACTGGATCAGTGTTTTTTCCCTCTAGCGTTTTTTATGGTTAATAATGTAATCTTTATGTATTTGTTTTTATATACTGTGTATTAATAATGTGCCATGATTGTGGACCTTTAAATATTTTTATGTTGGTCTTGGTATTAAGTTAGCTGTGTTAAACAGCCACCAAAGGGTGTATAATAAAATGCCATTTTGAGACAAGTGGTTGCTTAATACAAGTTATTTTATACATGTACTATATTAGATGATTTGGGAGAATCAAAAAGTGTTCTCTTTGCACAGTTGGATACTAGAATAGGTTTGACTGTATTCATTTTATACATTTTTAGTTTGGCTTAGGTATTGATTTTTTATGTTGTTATGCTCTAAGCACAAAGTATTACACAATGCGTGTAACATGAAGCTTGTCCAGTCACATTTATGGGTTATGCAAAAAACAGTTCTGGTACTAGTAACCCATTTTATTTTGCATGTATAACCATGTAAATCATCTTTTTAAGTTTACTGTGTGAATGAAAAATATATTACACAAAACTGGACATTTGGGAGCAATTGGAATAAATCTACAATCATCGTCCTCACAATTTTCAGAGGCCTGCATCCATTTCACCCATGGCCTCAGACCACAGTTATCTTCCCATTTGGTTGTCCAAAATCTGGAAATTTGTCTGCGCAAGTAGTCTGCTGTTTGACTGTGATTATTTCATGGCAGACAGCTTTGAAGTGGCAACTATTCAACTAAGTTGACAGGGTAGAGCATGTAGTTTGTAAACATGTGTAACTTGTTGACATTGAAGACTTGTTTGTGGTAATTCCGGCCCATGCAAAAGTAGTGCTTTTTGTACAAAATGGGTGTACTCCGGCCAGGTTTAGTGGTTGTGTTTGTTTAAACCAATATCCTTGGAGAAAGGGCTGGACAACAGCGGTTGTCCTTTTCAGGGTATGTTTCCCTCAAGCAGGCAAAGGTACTTAAAAAAATTCATTGGCCTGCTGATATTAATAAAATTGTTACAGCCACTAACGCTATATAGAAACATATAGCGTAATTAATTGTGGTCTGTGGTCCCCATCTACCCCATCTGAATTGTGCATCTGAACTCCTCCAACATTTTATAGAGCACCACCAAACCTGCTTGTCCTGTGGAAGTTTGTCATTTGGTCACAGGTTTACTTTTATATCTAGAACAGGTACTCTGGACACTCCACTCTATAAGAAGGATGTTCAGTGTGGAAATACAGTGAAAACCCATAGGACTAAAGTCTGGTTTGAAGGGGTATCCAGTTTAATGAGGTTCTCTTCTGTCCTGCTATTTAAAAAGGAAGCATGGAAAATGCTAGATTTGGAGGGAATTCTGGTTAACCAAGAGTCCAATTTTGAGGGTTTCACTGTAACTGCGTTGTATGACTATCACCAAGTGTACAGTTTAAGTAAAGAGTACAGTTTGTGTACCTCATGACTATGCATGGTTGATTGTCTAGTATTTGGCTGTTGGCCAACATTAAACTTGAAACAATACTTAAAACCACACATAAAGTATTGTCACACGAGGAGAAAAAGGCTCGGTTTACATTACCTTTGTGTCTTGTTTGACAGTACCTTTATGCACTGATAATTTGTAGCAAGTTTGTAATCTATACAGTAGTCAGTTTTACTAGAGTGGTCTTGTATATATATATATCCTGGTTGTCTGCAAGATTTAAATACATTAACATAACCTTTGGGCATATGAACAAGTTTATATGACAACATTTAGTGAAGATACCAAAAAGTATTGTTAGTACAAAAAAGTTAGTTCCAGCAAGCAATGATCATTTTATAGCTGGCTTATCATTCCTGTAAAAATAATATATAAATATATTTTAATTTTTGTCATTCAAAACATAACATATACAATCATCTTTGTTGTTTTTTTGGTATGAGATACATTTACTATGAAACCAATTTATTAAATTTTCTTACGTTAATTAGGGTTTTACATTTAAAACAGAAATATTCATTTTTAGTTCTTGAAATTGTTGGTAACTTTGTTAGTGAGAATGTAGTCCATATTAGTATTTTTAGTAGGTGTCTGCAACTAGGCTTGTACTAAGCCCGTTTAATTTGTAGTTGTGTTAAAACAGATTTCCTCATTAAGGTCACAATAAAAATGTGGTCTTAATAGTAACTTCATTTGGTGTTTGCTGTACAAGTAGGATGTTTTTCAATTTCAATGTTCAGCGTAAACTTGTAAGAATTAACTGCAATTATTTTTGAGTTTTTGCTAGTATAAATTGAAAGAATAATGTGCACTTTTTGCATGATGTGTTAGTCATGGAGAGAGACACTGATCAGAGGTCATGACCTCTCTATTGTCATAATTCACATTGTGAAAATATTTCATGGGCATCTTTTCAACTGTGGTGTATTAATTTAATTTTGGCCAATAGTAATTTTTCTGGAATATAGGATAGTTCTTTAAAAGGACATTCCTGGCAGCCACTTCAAAATATTTCTAGCCAACCAAGCATTTTTAACAAAAAAAATTACATTTTCTTTCTTAAAATATCAGTGCATTTATATACAATGAAAGAAGAGGCCAATCTTACTGATGAAATTGTTAGTACATGTAGTGAGAAGCTGATGTCACTGTAATATTTTGGATCAAATTCATTGGCAAAAAAAGAAGACAAATAGTGTTTAAGACTTTGGTGCAAGACTGTACATCAAAAGTTAAAGTTTGTTTTGTTTAACAAAACCACTAGAGCATTGGTTTATTAATCATCGGCTATTGGATGGATGTCAAACATTTGGTAATGTTGACAGTCTTAGGACACCCGCTACATTTTTCCATTAGTAGCAAGGGATATTTTATATGCACAGACAGGATAGCACATATCACAGCCTTTGATATACCAGTTGTGGTGCATTGGCTGGAACAAGAAATAGCCCAATAGGGGACTGTATATCAACACGTCATGCCAAATGCAGTTCACCAGTCGATTGTTCAGTTCTTGGCCAGATAGATTTCAGTAATGCCAGAAAATACTAATTACGGTACTACTTTACTTTCATTTTAACGTAACAATATATCAGTTCCTTAATATTATCATATTCAAATTGTTTTGCTTAAATTGCATTATCAACTTTACTATAAACATTAATATGACCAAACACATTAGGGAAACTGGGATATTCCGACATTGATATTGTATGAAAGAAAATGCTATTTTAATCATTGAAAGGGGCTTCATTTGTTGGGAATGTGTTACTTTTGTGACTTTAATGTTTGCAGAATTCACAGCAAGCAATCTTTTATACATTTTAAAAATTATTCCCAAATGTTATGAAAGTGCTTTATATGACAATAGATCAATCTAAGCCTGTATCCTGCAATCACTATATACATTGTCGAGAAGTATTTCACACTAGATTTTCAATAAACAACTAACCAAATAATTTGTTTTAGTAAAGCATACAAATAACGTTTTGTGTCATAATGAAGATACAAAACTCATATATCTATTTATGAATTGGAGTTAAGAAACACTTTATGAATGTGACAAAATGTCACTAGTGTCTTACAAAGAAAGAAAGAAATGTTTTATTTAACAAAACACATTTTATTTACGGTTATATGGCGTATGGTTATATGACATATGGTTAAGGACCACACAGATTTTAAGAGGAAACCCGCTGTCGCCACTACATGGGCTACTCTTTCCGATTAGCAGCAAGGGATCTTTTATTTGCACTTCCCACAGGCAGGATAGCACAAACCATGGCCTTTGTTGAACCAGTTATGGATCACTGGTCGGTGCAAGTGGTTTACACCTACCCATTGAGCCTTGCGGAGCACTCACTCATGGTTTGGAGTCAGTTTCTGATTAAAAATCCCATACCTCAACTGGGATACGAACCCAGTACCTACCAGCCTGTAGACCGATGGCCTAACCACTATGCCACCGAGGCCGGTGTCTTACAAAGAATGACCCATGTATCTTAGATGTCATACTACAAAAAACGCTAGGTTGATGGTACACGATTTGATACCAAAACTGGAATAAATAATGATTTTCAGACTATTACTGTTGAATTGCAGGATAAATAAAACAACCGTTAATTGCCTTAATATCAGCTTTACCACACAGCCATTCTAACCTTCGCAGGATAAAGCTGTTATCTTCAGGCAGTAACTGGTTATTCTCTATTATGGGAACATGTACAGTGAACAAGGTTTAGACCAAACTAATAACCGGCCTCGGTGATGTTGTGGTTAAGCCATTGGACATAAGGTTGGTAGGTACAGGGTTCGTAGCCCAGTATTGGCTTCCACCCAGAGCGAGTTTTAACGACTCAGTGGGTAGGTGTAAAACCACTACACCGTCTTTTCTTTCACTAATCACTAACAACTAACCCACTGTACTGGGCAGAGGTGCTTGAACCTTAATTGGATATAAGCACAGAAATAAGTTGAAATGAAACAGATGAGAACAGGACATTGTCAGCCCTTCCTGCATCTCTTCATGCTGAAAATTTCTCACATGGACGAGTGCCCATGTGGCAGTGGTCCATAGATGCCAACCCACATTCGACACCCTGCAAATGTGGCTCAGTGCAATGGACCTGAGGGAGAAGCTGTGGGGACCGGCGACGTCGGAATTCGTCCACAATACCGGACTACCCATCTGACATGGCCGGGATCGCTAAGAAGAAGATTAATGAAACAGACCAAACAATAAGATAAAAAAACAAAACAAGTTGACACATGTTTCATCATTGTCTTTTATTACAAAATATGCTAATGCAAAAGAGCATTGGCCACATTTACAAAATGTAATAACAATAAACATCAACTGCCTAAAGAGCTAGTTGACCTACGTTTTAAAACCCTGATAGGCACATCTCTGGGGAAATTTATTTGTAATATCAGTAACGTCTAGGGGATTCAAGGTAAATGCCAAGGAATAAATTCGCCCTCACACCAATGTATAATATGAATAAAAGTTTTTGAATTAAAAAAAATATATATATTATTTTTGTTTTCAATTGTTTAATTTCAACTGAATTCGTGTGTGCTTCGATTCCATTATTTCACATATACTTTTTACCTACTTCATAGTTTGACACCCAATAGCCGATGTATTTTTCATGCTGGGGTGTCGTTAAACATTCATTCATTTTACCTACTTATTTGTGTTCTTCCCCATTTTGACATACCAGTACTTGTTTTCAAAACACTGAATCTACTAATTTGTTTGTTTTAAATCTTTGGGCAATCATTACACTTCAAAACTTGTAAAAATATTTTTGTATTAGTGAATTTGTTTTTTTTTTAATTTAAAAAACCCCAAACAAACTGAAATTCATTTATTTATGTAATACTCTGCCTTTTCATTCCCAGGCATTTACCTCAAAAATAAATTCCACTCTCAATCCACTGAAATTAACCTTGCTGGTTTGTGGTTTGGTTCTACATGTCAGTTACTTACTCTTACGGAATACAGCATCAGCAGACTACAATATTACAAGAAGCTTGTTGGGTTCATGCATATGCCAGAGACTTTATATAACACTAACGTACTGTGGTTAAACCAGGCACACCTACCGATACATTTCTACAGTCTGTCGTTAGTATGTACATATGTACAGATTACAATAGATTTCTATGTTAAACTACTTACAGAGTACCAGTATTCACTAATCGTAATGGAGCTTCATCATCAAATACATATATATCTTTTTTTCACTGAATAACCACTGAAACAAAACACTGACATGTCACAAAGTCTGTCAAAGAACATAAAATAATTTATACCCATAAATAAATTTAGAAGAACTCTAAATGCATATTTAAAATTGCAAATAAAATTAAAATAAATAAATTTTTAAAAATAATAAAATTAATAATAATTATTATTATAAAAAGAAAGAAAAAAGTAAGTAAAAACATTTTAAATTGAAAAAAAAAGAGAGAAAAGAATAGGACAGAAAAAACAACAAGAAAAAATAGTGATATTTTGTTAAACAAAACATGTTACTGTTAAATACGGTTTCAATGTACAATAAAATATGTAACAGTGATAAAATTTAATTTAAACTAAATTTAAAAGTGAAATGCATTTAAAACAAAAATGTTACAAGCTGAAGTATATCTAATTCCATAAAAATCAAGAGGGATACTTAATTTGTAGTCTATAAAGCTGTGTACCAACTTATTAAGTTCCATTATTTCATTTGTAGTACCGTATGTTAATTAAAACAAAATTGTTTCATTTCTCGACATTTATAAATCAAAGTTCCCACATGATAAAGATGCACAACAGATATTGCTCAATACATTTTTAAATACTGAAATAAAATTTTATTAACAAAATATACCACATTAAATTTATATGTATGTTAAATTTTTTTATTGAAACACCAACAATAAGAATTCAAATAATTTTAAATTCTCTAATATTCTGCTTTTTATAAACCTATAACAAATAAATATCTGAGTTAATTAACACATCTTCGATATTCTATAATGTGCTAGAAGAAATATTTCTGAATGTAAAATAATGGTTTTGCACAACAAAAACTGTATATAAATATGACATGTAATGGTTCGTATTGTTACAAGTTTAATATCAAAATTAGGAAATAACAGTGTAGCTTTTGTCTTAAAACTTCTGGTTTGCTGTAAGCTTATTTGTTATTGGGGTTTTTTGCTTTGTTTTGTTTTTATTATTGGTGGGGTATGTGTGCACCCCAGCCCTTGTAATTCTGTTTTCATATACACTATATAACACTTGAAATATTTGACAAGATCAATGAAATAAAATTCTTGGTTATTAGTTGCTAATGAAAAATCCCAATTTTTTTCACACCCATGTGTTACTATCATTGTACAATGGTGGAATAGGTAAATCCACCATTATGCTAAGCTGATTTATTGATATACACATTGATTTATATTTATATATATATATATATATATATTTTTTTTTTTTTTTTTTTTTTTTTTACAGCAAACCAGGAGTTTTTATAAGTATAGGCGAAATGGTGTATTATTTCACTGGTTTCAGCCAGGTGTGAAATGAATCGTACCATTACAGAAATGTGAATCTCCTTGAGCAGACAATATAGAGAGACAATATAACACACAAGAACAGTGGTAATAATTTATGGAAGACATCTACCTAAGAAGTTCAAAATCTTAGCACTATAAACAGCTTGCAGAACTTTAAAAAAAGGTGTTTAACAATTCAGTTAGTTCTCATCGTGGCTTCGTAATCTGCACTTTCCTGCCATTCACAATCCATTTTCCATACAAAGACAACACCAAATATATACTTTTAAAAATCAGCATATACATTATGTACCTTGATCTACAGATATTTCCACAAAACATTGGTGGGTAAGCAGTATCTACACAGATCTTTGTTTCTCAAACTATATTAGTCTTGAGTCTAGACTGTTTTATAAGCATGGGGCTGCGTATCTTAACCATGGTCAAGATGGACAATGATTACTGGTAGAAACTGGGCATCTTTTGTTTGAAAATCCCAAATCAAAATGTCTTCACAAAACCAAATGCAACAAAATAAGAGAACTCTTAAAGATACCAATTCAGGGTTTTGCATTTTGGCAAATTCATTATAAAATATATAGGTAAAATTCAACTGTGGCTACTCTGCAAAATCCGTTTTCATAAAGGTATGGTGGGCATGTGTATGGTGGGCATGTTCTATACTGATGGAAAGAAATGAGGGAACACTTAAATAGCAAAACCAAACATTGACTGCAACGAAAACTCTTATTCACAGTGTTAGGAAGTTAACTGTGTTACTGATATCCAATCCCATATTACATCTCTGTGTTTTATACAGACATAACTACTCTAGTAGAGAATTAAATTCGGTCTCAAATATCATGCATTCCCTTATTTTTTCCCCCATCAGTATACATTTCATGGCATATAATAAAACTGCATTATCAATTTGATGGTGTCGTGCTAAACATCGATTCAGAATGTAATTCTGCAGGAAAGGGGAGACAACTGAAGCCACGACGAGACCTCATCAAGCACTCGTGATAATAATTCATACAACAGCATTAAACACTGCCATTATTATTATATATACAGTAACAACAATGAGTAGTGTACATAGTTCAAATACAGCTCCAATGTGGTTTTCAACATAATCATTTCTTGCACATATAATATATGTAATATACCCCAGAGACAAACATTCCTTACATCAAAGACTACTTGGTTCAGATCTCTGTGTACAAATGGTGTTTGTCCGTTGATAATGTCTTTGCATCATCAATGTAAAATAAATGCATTTCTCTACAAGTGTGTACATCTGCAAAGTCCTTGGTCCAAACAACGCCATTTTGATAAAGACCCGCTTTCAAAGACACATTAAAATGTTTGGGGTTTTTAACCGTTGCTGCAAACTGGCTTTAATCACCTTTCAATGCTGACATTTACTGGCTTTTGCATTACCCCATTAAAATCAAAGACATTCAAGTCTTCACATCATTATTTTTTTGCATTTTAACAGCTTTTACCCAATTATAATTCCTGTACCCTATTTCCGATGTATATACCCCATTATTCTGAATTCTCATACATTTCCAAAATGTACGCAGGAACATTGGATTGAGCTATATTTCTGAAATGTATCCATTTCACATACATTTCTTAAATGTAAAAAGGAACATATCCAATTCCCATACATTAATGAAATGTACCCAAGAAAATATCCAATTCATATACAATTCCTAATGTATGAAGATCCATGTCCGGATGTTATAAAACAGCCACGCAAAGACCACACTGTAGATAGTCCAATCCAAGATTAAAAGAGTTTTTAACATCTGATATCACAAACTAAAATGTATCGCATCCCATCCTCAGCTTACGAGTATGCTACACTGTGACATGACCCGACCAGCCAATAACTCCACGGATGCCTTTGTTTTGGTAAGCCAGCTGCGTTGCCCATTTCTGTCTGCCATCATGAGATATCCCTGAGAAATTGACTACTATGATGTCATCCTGCCCGAATACGCCCTTCCTGTCCTGAACACATCCCTGTCGGCTACACATCCTGAACACATACGCGTTAGCTACACGTCTTGAACACATTACGTGCCGGCTAAACCTCCCAAAAACCTACGTTAATGTTCGAACAGACAAACAAAACACAGAGACGGATGCACACAGGCAGTATTATTATTATTATAACAACCGTGCCGGAATTGAGAACAGACACGCGCGTCTATCGCAGACTGAACCGGTAGGCGTGGCTATCCATTAATTCTCAAAGACACGGGCGAACTGAGCACTATCAATGACAACGTTTCCCACCCATACACTTTGACAGCTCATCGAGAATCCACCATATGTACCTGGACATTAGCTATGACACTGTGTGGTGCCTCGGGTATAACAGTGGTGGCACCCAGACCACCACAGTGTTCCGACAGGATGACAGTCTGTTCGGGTATTGGCATATATGTGGAGAGTCTTGTCTGTGGAGGGGTCGGGCTCCGGCTACGTCGACACAGACTGGGGGGTGGGGGCAGCATCGGGGCCTTTGTCATGCCATGCGGGGTAGGCCTGAAGCGATCTTTCCCGATAAGGAGGGGTTCAAGACACGGGAGACTGGCGTGCTCGCTGTCTTCGTGTGGCGTCATGGTGCTGTAACCATGGTCACTGTCCCCGCCCGCTGGCCGCCGGTACGACGTGTTCACTCGGTACGGGGAAATACTCGCAGGGTTCTCGTTGAATGTGGCCAGAACAAAGTTAGTGTGACCTGCAAAACAGAAAATGGTAATTGTTACAAGATGTGTCCACAATATATTGATTTTTCACTCTAAAATACCTCTACCATAGAAACATATATATGCCTAAAAAGCACACATTAATGACAAGTGTAATTAAGTAATTATTGGAAGTAAAGTCATAACATGACATTGCTTCCCCAGTCGGTCTGTGAATGTGAAATATGACATTTTGACATCTCCTAGTTGTGGCTGAAATGTTATATTAAAAACCCCTGCGCGTGCTGTAACCTCATCGTGGCGCAGGAGTGTAACATTCTCTTTGAGAATGGCCAATACAGCACAAATTGAAATTTGGAGTAAAAGTCTGTATCTATATGTGATATTTGTATTTTTGCACAGTTCTTTACACTGTTTTTATTTAAATCTTGAATTTATATATTGATGTTGATCATCACCTTATTTGTTTACATTACCATAGTGTGACACCCAATAGCCGATATATTTTTTGTGCTGGGGTGTCGTTAAACATTCATTCATTCATTCATTCAAGTTATATTAAAAAAAACCCCAATGATATGAATAATAAAGAAATTACTACACTCTCAAGTGACTCATACCGATTTCATGAAATTCATGCCATGATTAATGTATTACTCTTGCTTTTGCTCAGGCAATACAAAAATCTAACATTCGTTTCGTAAAATCAGTACGACATACAATCTCTATCTCTAAACCATCTGACTGACCAGCTCCAGGATCCTCCGCGGGTTCAACATCATCCGGTTCGTTGTAGTAGTGCGACATGCGGTTGTGGTTCTCGGGCAGCGTGCTGATGTACTGGTGCGAGTTGCGATGCACATGGTGTCGGTAGCAGTACACGCCGAGAGCCACCAGCAGGAAGCAGCCCATAATTCCACCGGCTACCGGACCAACAGGCGTGCTCTTCATTTTCACCGGGTCAAAACCATGAGCCAAAGCTGTGACAAAAAATTTATTATAAATTCTTAGTTTAAAAATAATAATAACAATAATAATTTAAATCAGATTTTATTTATTTACAAAATAAAATGTAATTTGTGATGTTGTTTTTACATAATCTTTACAAGTTTAATACAACTAGAGCTGCATGCACTTTCTGCCAGAAAATAATTTGAGGGTACGTACAAAAAACAAAACAGATCATAGTTGCCCCTACTAGGTAGTTATTGATCTGAAATCTTTCGAAACTGGACGCTGTATTTTATATACTTTGACAAATTTGAAACAGCAATTCACTCACTATAATCTTTATAAAAAAAATTAACAAGCCTACCCATTAAATTTTCAATATTTTAGGGTATGTAATGTTATCCTGCATACCCTTTAGTAGAAACCCCTGTATGAGAACTGCAATTCAGTAGCATCATAAGACAATTTGTCAATGGTTAATGCACAAGACATCATACACCATAAATATTGAGTTGTGAAACAGAATCACATGTTTTGTGATGCATTTTTCTCCCATTAACTTTCAGAAAGAAGCTAAGTAATGTAAGAAATGAAATAATAAAAATACTCACCACTGACTTCATCCCCATATGGAGTTGCAGCCCCTAGAACACCACCAAAACAGACTCGCTGGCTTGCACAATATTGTTTGGAGAGTGGAGATTTACCGTCAGCCTGTAGCTGACACCATTCACAATCCAGCACTCCCATGCAGTCACTGAAATATTAACACAGGTATAATTAACCATATATTCCTGAATTCCTTTTCTCTTTATAAATATTTACTAGGACTCAATAATGAATATAGTTATTTTTTTATTTCAACAAAAATACAATTTCAAGAAAGCTGGTAACTTAAATAATAAACCTTTGGGAATATTCAGCATTTGGAATAAATAAAAAAGAGAAAGCACAACTGTCAAATAAATACTGTTATACAGGTTTATGGCTGTCAATACCAACAAGCATTCTGAGACTACTGCTAAAGCAATATATATCCCCTCATGTCCTTTACTGGGCCCTACTAATTTGATTATCTCCAAAGTTCAAGGGCCATAACTATCAAAAATTGGCAAATTCCCATGAAAGTCAAACTTGATCTGTAACTGCATGATAAAGCTAATTACAAAATTTCAGCTCAATATATCAAGGCACTGCAAAACAAAAAGTTTGAAAAACTGTATGAAGATCTGATGGACAGACAGATGGACACAGATGAAACCTGCAGTCCCCTCCAGTTGGAGAGGTAGGGGACCAATGAAAATGTGCAGGAGCAACACTCACAGTCTGGTTTTCCTCTCTTTACATGCAGGTTGATAGCACTGTTTCAGGTCCTCCACGTTCGACTTATCAGCAACGACCAGTCTCTCTTGTTCCGGTTCATGTGGACAACTTGGATTTCTGTGAGGAGAAATAAACATAATCTTATTTAATGACCACAAGAAGAATGTGATGGGTTGTACTATCATTTATTCAGAACTTATAACCAGTTAAAGAATGGTGATCAGTATAATTGATACAATGTCCTAAGTTAAACACACACACAAAATTGATAGAGAGAGAGGGACAGAGAGAGAGACAAAGACAGAAGAGGAGGGAAAGAGAGAGAGAGAGAGAGAGAGAGAGAGAGAGAGAGAGAGAGAGAGAGAGAGAGAGAGAGAGAGAGAGAGAGAGAGAGAGAGAGGGACAGGGAGAGAGAGAATATTTCACAGAAACTTACAAGTCTTCCTCATCCAACAGCTCCCCTGTACAGAAGTTCATTTCAAGAGGACACTCACACGGACACTCACATTCACTCTGCTCCATACGATTACAGTTGAGACACAGCCTATCAACCTAAGAGACCAAAACATGTACCATTAGAAATTAGAGTAACATTAACAAATCATAATCAATTCTTATATTATGGTAATAATCACAATAATCTAAGTAAACATATCTGTTCTTATGTTATTAAAATTAAGAAATATATCAAACCACATGATACACAATGATATTAGTTGGTTATATAGGACAAAGTAATAATTATTATTGATTTGTAGAATGAAAAAATTGTTATGTAAACCGTTTATCATATTTTTCTAAATGTTTAATTCTTTTTAATAAAGTTACTTAAACCTCATGACATATGTATGGCGTATCAAATTTTCAAAACAAGAGAGATAATCAACACAAATTTTTTAAAAACAATTTTCACAATTAAAATAATTAATACAGGTTTAAGCTCCATATAGGTAAAAGATAATACTACATACCATGCTGCATGGACAGAAAGTGGTGGCGGTTTCACAGGTGTGGTTGACGATGCCGAGGAAGGCATTGGTGCCGGGTATGTGGGTGATCTGGTAGCGAGCACAGTGTTCTCCATGTACCATGTTGGTCAGCACACCCTGCAGGCTGGTGTTGAACTGGAACAACATACATTAAAGTAGACGTCTAAGTTTATATTTATTTTTCCAAACATATTGTAATTACTGTATACATTCATACATGAAACAAAAAAGCCCACCCCAAGCATTACGAGAGTACTGCTAAAGCAATACATGTGCCCTACTGGGTCCAACAAATTTTCATCTCCCAAGTTCAAGGGCATAACTCAAACAAAATTTGGGTTTATATGATAAAACATAAATATGTCCTCACATTGTAGTATCTCTGTACAGTTCTGTCATCATATTTGTTGCAAAGCATCTTCTGGACAAATCCAGTGTGGTACAAAATATCATTAGCAACCAACGGTTCCTGCAAATATATAAAACATTTGTCACCAAATATTACAAATAAAAACTGAAAATGATTTTAAACATATAGGATAAAATTTATAAAGCCTGCAAATGCATGTAAGATGAAAACTGGCTTTGTAAATTTGGTCCATTATATATATGTAATTTCTTGGTAACACATTAACCAAAAACAAACCCCAAAACACCACTGTTTAGCTACTGCTGAAAAAAACCCAATGCTCTTTATCATCCAAGACTTCACGCAAAAAGGCATGTGATAATTAATTTAAAGAATTAAATAAAAGAAAACACTATTTGTTAGTCTTTACTATTTAAAGGAAGGATATATTTTGGGGCCCAACTTTTTCTAATAAAACCTCTAAATTAAATTGATAAGAGTCCAACCGATTCTCAAAATTAAGATTACAAGTCCTGGCCTTTTGTTTACTGTTAGAGTCTAGATTGAAATCTTTAAGGACCATACACACATGCAATTTGTATGGCTTCACCATGACATTCATGTCTATGACTATCAGACTTCTGATTCTAGACTCTAAAGGTTTTATAAGCACAGAGCCTGATGTGTTTTAGGTAAAAATGGTAGGAGTTGGATGGATTAATGAAATGGAAGGATCAAGTTAAGTCCTGGTGTCTCTAACATTAAAATAACAGGAGTCCAATAAACTCTAAAAATGAAGATTGTAGTCAAGTCTCGATGGTCCTACCTTATGTGTGATGTGCTGCTGTTCGGCGGGACCCTTCCCGTTTGGATCAATGAGAGCTGGGTGAGCCACCAGGTATCCCTTGTCATCCATCAGAAAACACCTGAAAACATACACAAATAGGTTGATGATTCTTATTAGGATAAAGCACGTTTTAGAGCAGTGACTTTATACAATTTGAATATATTCTTATTTAATTAGAGTCAGGTAATGCACCAAAGTTGTGTGCTTACTATTTCCAAGGTTCAACAAATCAATTAGCCCTTGATTCCGGCTAGTGAATTTGTGGTTTTGGCTAGAGGAAATTATTAGCTGTATGTACTATAATACATAGTACACCAACCAAAGCTTCCGTTAAGGCTTGTGACTTTCTCAAACATTTTGTGACTTTCTCAAACATTTATCAAACACTGCCATTTCAGCATGCAACATGGACATATGAAAGGAAAGACGTACTTGACAGTGAGCTGGTCGCAGGCTGCGATGCTCTCTGATAATAGCTTGTGGAAGTAACCCAGAGTGAGGTCCATCCCCATCACGGCTACCACTCGGTCCTTGGGACTGTGCAGTGCTGCAGGTCTGTGAGAAAACAAAATTAACACAATGTGAATTTAGGTGGAAAAACTAAAAAAGGTTTCATGTACAATGACTTCAAATGATTGCATTTGACTTAATCACAATTTAAAAAAACAAAACAATTCTTCTCTTTTTGAGGAAAAAGAATCAATTTAAATAGGCGGGAAAATATATGAACAACACCAATTCATAAATCATGTATATAGTTTATTTTTAGCAAAGAATACATTGGGGAAAATATTATCTATGTATAGTTCAATTCAATAATTACTGTTCTTTGATAACTTCCATTAAACAACATACTAGTAATGAAATTAAAAAAAAAATTAATAACTATTTACTTACTTTCCTTCAAATATAGTATGACTGATAGTAACAATATATCCAGCTCCACCCACATCCAAATATGGTGCTGTCAGTGTCACATGACCAGGAAACTGCATAGCCCGTGTATACCTGAATTAGTAGCACGAGCAAGAAATCAATATCTTATCTAATTTGCAGTCATTTTCGTCAATTAATTTCTACATGATCCTAAGATGTTTTGAAATAATGTAGCAAATTCCTTCTAAACAAATAAATTAATTTAACAACTGGGGTCAACAGAGATGTTTCGGATGTAATATATTTGACATGTTTAGACATCAACACATATTTACTAAAAATAACGTTATAATTTTTAGATAAATAATGAATGATACTTTTCCAACTATATTTCAGATCAGTTTTATTATTGCACGCCATGAAGGAAAAATGGTGAAAAAAGGAAACCTACAATTATTAAGAGATGAATAATCAGGGATAAATGAATTCTTCATAAATCCACAAAACCGTTTTTTTAAATATCAAAAAACATAAAACAAAGTCAAAATTTCCATAATCATACCAAGCTCTCTTGGTTGGATCAAACGTTTTGTCAAGTAGAGTTCCTGGGAAAACCCGAAATACTCCACTAGGTGTCGCCACATAGCGCCGAACAATGAAATCCTTCAGTGTGCTCAGTTCGTATCTTCGGATCCACTCGGAATCGATGCGTCCAGTTGCAGCAACATCATTCCTAATCTTGGACTGTTAAAAATAGTAATAATACACAATCAGAATACTTAGAAGCAACATGGGATCAAAACTGAAGCTGAAATTTACTACTTATTATTATCTAATTTCATCTTAAATTTTAATATTATTTTTTTTATTTTTTTTAAATGTGATACATTGTAGTCAGATCTTGAACATGTTTTTCATGAATAACTTTAGTTGAGATAAATGCTGGTAGAAAAAAAAGTTTGGAAAATAAGAATTCTATGAAATTAAATGTCTCACCTACAATGACTTGGTTTATAAATGTATTTTTATTTCGCCATCATTCTTATTATCAGGAAAGTAACACCTACATTTCACTTTCTAACATTGTTGAATCGAGACAAAAATAGACTGTTATTTTAAGTGAATTAATATGAAATTATTATAAGTAGGAAAAACAACTTCCGGTGGATATAACTGATGTTTTTGTAGAATTTCACTGACACAAATTAAGTGGATCATGCTCCTTTAAAATTAAAACTCACCTCCAGCCCGGGGTTTATGATGAGCTGGGTATCATCCTTCAGATAGGCCATGTAAATCTGCACGGTTCGCTTGGTTTCCACTCGACTCAGGTAGTCAAATGGGTTATTAAAACTGCTTGCAGACAGGAAAATGGTGCTGATATCTAGAGAGGAAAAACAAAATAATTAAAAAAATTGTGTCGATAGGTTACATAAAAAAGCCATTACGGCAGGAGGCATAACACACAAATAAATCTTGACAGAATAACATCTGTAACATCTGTAAAGAAAGTAACAACATACCTAGAGTGGACAGCTGTTTGAGATGAAGACACATTTTACTCGTTGGTATCAGATCTATTCTGTGGTACACAAGGTCTGGCTGGCCGTGAACTGAAAAGTAAAATAAACTACATTATTTACCAGTTTAAATATCTCAAGTCAGTGGTGAACATTAAAAACAGTGTTTTTTGTAAGTGGTATTTAAAACCAGACTAATGAGATTTGATTACCTGAATATAAATAATTTACACTTAAGTAAAGAAATGAAAGCATATGCTAGAAAAACAATGTCTATTAAACATATCAATTGTTTTAAAAACCAAAAGAAGCCAGGTGCTACAACACATCCTTCTCCTTTCAAATAATAGCTTTTTTTCTATGTAACAGTTATGAGGATTTGGTCCTGTGCTTGTAAAACTTTGGACTCAAATCTTTAATGACATCACATGCATGAAATTTGTATGAATTGCTATGAAGATAAGTCTCCAAATCTGATTAGAAAATTGAGTCTAGACTTTAAGGGCCGAATTTACAATTTTTGTCTTACTTACATATATGTAACTACATATAAAGCTTAAACACCTGCGTTTATGAAAATCAGACTTCATAACTTTAGTCCTTGAAGTTTTATAGGCCTGGTTGGATGGGAAATATCCCATCAGGACCACAGAGTTGGATCAGTCCTACAACCCATCACACATTAGGCTTGCATCTCAACGCCTATCAAACAGGATAACAACTTACTGTGTATATTTGTCAGCTCTCTAATCTCTGAGTGATCTCTTATCATCTTTATGACAACAATGTATGGAATGTTGGGCACCTGAAGTAGAAAAATATTAAATATGTCCCTAACAAAAACTGACTGCTTGTCTATTAAACATAGCAAAACCACATAATGTTTACATAAAGTTTTAAATTCAGTTTAAGAAGACTGTTTAATAATGCAATTTTAATGACCAAGTATCTGTTTTACGGTCACATTAACACAAATCATAGTTATGCAAGTTTCTGTTTAATTATATAATTTTAATTATACATTATTAAAGTCTTGGTACTCACCCCAGATTACAGTTTAATAATGCCTAATTAGGATTAAATATACATTATTTTGTAACTTCCATTTGTCATTGGTATGAGTATAGTCACAACTACAGAGTTAGTTCCCTTGGACCCTTTACAATTAATGCATCTCCACATAAAATACAGTTCTACACATATACTAAAATAGATTTATCTGTATAAATATACATCATTTGTATTCATAAATAAATGTTTACCTTTTTCCACATATATTTAGAAAATATGCTGCTTTCTACGACCTTCCCATCCAAGTCTGTTGTATTTGTCTTCTCCAGTAACACAACTGCTTCCCCTTCATCTTCGCTAAAAACAAATAAAAACATTTTAAATTATTGTGCTGCATTTCCATATGCACGAACATTTTATATGAATCACAAAGCATACAGTAATAAATTTAATGGGACTACAAGTTTATTCTAGTAATGTACATTGAGAAACATACCTCAAGATTTTTTCTCTTACAGACTCGAAACCATTTACAGTTTCAAAATGGCGGATGTCAGTGTGTAATGGCTGCTGACTGGTCCTGATTGGTCGTTGGAAAAATGGATGCATTATGGTATAACCTGAAGGGGGAAAAAAAGAAAGGGTAAAATGAAACTCTGCCAATAATTTAATATTGTAATTGGTTTATATGACAAGCATAATACAACATACATTTCAGAAGTCAAATTTAAGTCACATGATCCTGATCTTGACCTTTGATTTCTTTATTCAGTAAGTGTGAAATTGAAGTTTAACAAAACAAGAACTCATAACCACTGAGACACATATAAATATAAAAACATAACATAGACAGAAATGTAAAAGGTCACATTTGTTGAAAAAGCTAATTCTATGTGTTAAAGTTGCAGAGTTATACCTTCAGTGGCCATCTCAAACGCAAGATACTTAAGTTTATTTTTAGGGGTGCATGGAATCATGGAGAAGGGTGCTGTAGTTGTGCACCACCTCCTCCAAACATCAAAGCATTATGGAAATTGTCTATATAATGCATGTTAATGTACTTTGGAATACTCTTGGTGACCTTTTTGAACCTACTCTCCTTAGAAAAATCTTGCAACCAATTCTGAAATCCATTAAGTCTATACTTTTAGAAAGAAAGAAAGACATGTTTTATTTAACGACACACTCAACACATTTTATTGACAGTTATATGGCATCAGACATATGGTTAAGGACCACGCAGATATTGAGAGAGGAAACCCGCTGTCGTCACTTCATGGGCTACTCTTTCCGATTAGCAGCAAGGGATCTTTTATATGCACCATCCCACAGACAGGGTAGTACATACCATGGCCAGTCGTTGTGCACTGGCTATATTTTTAGAAGCAATGAGAAATGGTAGAGATAATTTATAAATGCTGTACCTTTAGTGGTTATGACAAAAGCGTAAGATCCATCGCCCTGACTGTAGTATGTTATTTCCTGGACGATGTCCTCCATGTGCAGATCCACACCGACCATGCCAATCAGTTTGATTATTTCACCCTTCTTGTTGCGGTGGAAACACGGCTGGCTCAGGCTCAGGGTCAGTGCTGTTAAATAATAAAACAAAAAATACTGTATCAATAAACAACCTTTATTACATATACAGTTTGATGGCAGTTAAAAAATACTGTATCAATAAACAACGTTTATTATATATACATTTTGATGGCAGTTAAAAAATACTGTATCAATAAACAACCTTTATTACATATACATTTTGATGGCAGTTAAAAAATACTGTATCAATAAACAACCTTTATTACATATACATTTTGATGACAGTTAAAAAATACTGTATCAATAAACAACCTTTATTACATATACATTTTGATGGCAGTTAAAAAGTTTATTTTATTTAAGGACACCAATATAGCACATTGATTCTCTTAATCATTGATGAATATATGTCAAACATTTGATCATTCTTAGACAGTCTTAGAGTAAATTTGGTAGATCAAAGCTACCTGCCAAAACCATTAGATCCCACTTTCATCAATACAATCACAAATTAACTATAAAGTTTGTTTAATACCACCAACATATTATTAAACAATGGCCAATTGGTGTCTATACTGTGGTGACTGCGACACTTGGTTATTGATTAAAATTAAGGGATCTTTTATATGCACCATCTCACAAACAGGGTAGTACATACCATGGCCTTTGATATACTAGTTGTGATGTACCGGCTAGAATGAAAAATAGCCCAATGGGCTAACCAACAGGGATCGATCTGAATCCGACCACGCATCCTTCGAGTACTTTACCACTGGGATACGTCCCACACTAACTTTCATAAGGACAATCACAAAATGATAGGAAAGTTTGTTTAACACAACCAACATATTATTAAACAACAACCATTTAATGTCAGTCTGTGAGACTGCAACACTTGGTTTATAATTACTGCATGTAGTTTAAATACTAAAACTCAAGACCACAATAAGATGAGTCATCTCACCGACCTCGGTTTATAATTATAACATGCTCTCGTTTAACTACTAAAACTGAAAACCACAATCACATCATGTCGTCTCACGAACCTCGATCAGCCTCATCGATGTACGGCAGAGAAAACACAGGATCCTCTTTAGCTGTCTTGTTCAGTGGAAGGTAGAACTTGCCCACCGTCGAACTCAGATCTCTTGTTCGGTTGATGGACAGCATCATCCCTTTCTGTAAGACACAATTTACAGTCTTAGCAAGAAATCTCAGTGCTGGGGGTTTCACGTCACACTAAAGGTATAAATGTAGCATTATTTTATCTGTATCACACATGGTTTTGGTACTAAAAAAAGCCCCCAACAACCCCCCCCACCCACCCACCCAAAAAACCCACATCAAAAACTCCCCACCAAACAGCAACTATACATATTAAAGAGTCTTTAATGCCAAAATTCTTCTATTAATTGTCCAACTAAATAGCTTCTCAAGTGATTATAAATCAAATTCAAGAACTATTTTTGACCAAAGCTGTCAAGATTTGCTGGGAATAATTTTATTTAACAAATATCATACCCAGCTTTTATTTTAAAAATACCATATATTTTCAACACAAGCTAATGTCAACTCTGATAAAGCTACTTTAAAATATTCATCTTCAAAAGTTTTTTTTATCAGTGAATACATTTTTCAATTTGATAAACTGAGCAGCAGACAAAAAAGGTATTTTTACGTTTTGACATTTATTCTGACATTTCTGACATTTCAGTCTTTTAATCATTTATTGCTCAGTCTTTTTCTTCTTTCAACTTATCTTACATCAATCCAAAGATCTGCTAATGGCTTCACTAAATATTGAATGAGACTCACAATGACAGGTATCTTGATACGGAACTTGACGTCATACTTTTCAAAGTTCTGATTGGCTATGTCTTGCAGGAAACTTTTTTCATACATAATTGGTTTTCCATCTGAAAAAAACAGAAAGAAAAAAGATCTGAGTAATAATAAATTGAAAGGATTTGAACTGACATAAAAAAAAAACACACACACGGTGAATTGTAATAAACGTCTGTGATGTGAGAGGACTAAGATTTTCAGCAAAATTTGCCGAAGATTGGAGGACATTACTGAGTTCACTCCTCATCTACCTTCGCTGTCGCTCTTGGACTGAGGATATGGTTAGTGAAACAGAAATCCGTGCAGTGGACATAAGCTGTGCCCTCATTTAGGGTTAGTTAAAGTTAGTTTTGGTTTAATGTCACTATTAGAGCACAGTGAACTGTTAATCACTGATACCGCTATAGCACATCAAATTATTAATCACAGACTATTCGACTTATTCCGTGCAGTGGACATAAGCTGTGCCCTCATTTAGGGTTAGTTAAAGTTAGTTTTGGTTTAATGTCACTATTAGAGCACAGTGAACTGTTAATCACTGATACCGCTATAGCACATCGAATTATTAATCACAGACTATTCGACTTAATCCGTGCAGTGGACATAAGCTGTGCCCTCATTTAGGGTTAGTTAAAGTTAGTTTTGGTTTAATGTCACTATTAGAGCACAGTGAACTGTTAATCACTGATACTGCTATAGCACATCGAATTATTAATCACTGACTATTCGACTTAATCCGTGCAGTGGACATAAGCTGTGCCCTCATTTAGGGTTAGTTAAAGTTAGTTTTGGTTTAATGTCACTATTAGAGCACAGTGAACTGTTAATCACTGATACTGCTATAGCACATCGAATTATTAATCACGGACTATTCGACTTAATCCGTGCAGTGGACATAAGCTGTGCCCTCATTTAGGGTTAGTTAAAGTTAGTTTTGGTTTAATGTCACTATTAGAGCACAGTGAACTGTTAATCACTGATACTGCTATAGCACATCGAATTATTAATCACAGACTATTTGACTTAATCCGTGCAGTGGACATAAGCTGTACCCTCATTTAGGGTTAGTTAAAGTTAGTTTTGGTTTAATGTCACTATTAGAGCACAGTGAACTGTTAATCACTGATACCGCTATAGCACATCGAATTATTAATCACAGACTATTCGACTTATTCTATCTTAAAAGATAGACAAAATATGTTACATTTTTTCCATCAGCAAAAATTGATCTTTTATCTGTACTTTCCAATAGACAAGACAGTATATATTATAGCCTTTGTTATACCAATTGCAGGTCACTGGTTGGAATGGGTGAAAATCTAATCAGGGAATGAGACCACTAAGGGGCTTCAATTCTGCGACCCAAGCACCTCATGAAATTACTCTACTAGTAGACTGAACTAGATCTATCCCACTCTGGGTTAGAACCGGCACTGGGATAAAAACACAGCAACTATAAGCTATAAACCCAAAAGCTTAAATGCTTTGACCATGGTCAAATATATTTGGCAATTGCAGCTTTTAAACCATTAAATTACACATTGTTTATAACATTTTCTTTAATTTTTAATTTTGGAAAATCTTGTGTGTTTCTAGTCATCCATGGTAATGTTCATGATTTATCCAAATAACAAAAAAGGGTAGGTATCTCCGGAACTACAGTTGGTGAGCATGAAACACATTTTTGTGCACACATTTTATGCCATCATATCATCAACCCTTATGTTTTTTTTCTTTTCCCCCATAACTCCCAGCTAAGAGCTTGTGGTTATGTTATACACAGATGTTAAGCCAAAAACAAAGCCCTCAGTGACTCACCATCAATAACAGCGTATGTATTGATGACAACTTTATGGCCGGTCTTGGCGTTATTTACTGCAATAACATCCATGACTTCTCGTGCCTCAGTCAGAGATGACAGGAGCCCGCGGCTCACATACAGGATCATAGCTTTGTCTGAAAAAAACATCACATATCAGTTGTAACAACACACAGACTACAGTCATGTGCACTCGTACATGCACTGTATGCAGTCGGAATGGGACGTAAAACATAGTAAGTGACATTTTTCAAACAGATTGGCTTGGAAAAATGACAGCTAAAAATATATACTTATGCATGCAGAAACGATGAGTGAGTGCGAGAGTGTGTACGAGTACAAAAAAGTGAATAGGTGGGTGAGTGGTTTGGTTGTTGGTTAAAGTTTGATTTGTTTAATGACACTACTAGAGCACATTTATTTATTAATCGTCGGCTACTGGATGTCAAACATTTGGAAATTTCGACATATAGTCTTAAAGAGGAAACCTGCAAAAAAATTTCATGAGTAGCAAGGGATCTTTTATATGCACCATTACACAGACAGGAGAGCACATTCCATGACCTTTGATATACCTTTTGTGGTGCTTAATGACACTACTAGAGCACACTGATTTATTAACCATCAACTACTGGATGTCAAACATTTGGAAATTCTGACAGTCTTAGAGAGAAAACCCGCTGAATTTTTTCATGAGTAGCAAGGGATCTTTTATATGCATCATCCCACAGACAGGATAGCACATACCACAGCCTTTGATATACCAATCATGGTGCATTGGCTGGAATGAGAAATAGACCCACTGAATGGATGGATGGATGAATGAATGAAAAAATATAGTAGATGGTTTTTGTTGATGGTCTTAAAGTAGCAAAACCGATTTAAGCACCATGCCCATTTATTTTATTATAGATTGATGCACACTGACAACTGATCACAAACTTTCCTGTGATTTTCAACACTGCCAAAGCAGCAGTAAAGACAAATGAGTACCTGAATGTATCTGGCCACTCATGAAGGCATTCTGAATTAACTCAAATGCTGTTTTGAACCCAAGCGTGTGATTAGTCGGAGCTGAAAAAACAAACATGACATTTGTTACAAGCATACACACATCTTCACATTAGAAGGGGGAATAAAAACCTTAACTAAAAAAACGTAAACTGACAAGTTACTTCATATTATTTTATACTCCACCCCCCACCCCCAAGAAAACCCTATAAACCCTATATGGATAATTACATTTAGAAAATGATAATAATAATGCCTGGAAAAAAAAAAAAAAAAAAAAAAAAAGTGTTTCAAAGAATGTGCTGAAAACAATTACGTAGGGTTGGTCGGCTTTTTTGGTTTATTTTACTTGATATGATTTGTACATTCACCCCTGTGATTTCTACATTCACCCTACGATTTCTACATTCGCCCCTACGATTTCTACATTCGCCCCTACAATTTGTACATTCGACCCTACCATTTGTACATTCATCCCTACGATTTCTACATTCACTCCTACGATTTCTACATTCGCCCCTACAATTTGTACATTTGACCCTACCATTTGTACATTCATCCCTACGATTTCTACATTCACCCCTACAATTTCTACATTCACCCCTATGATTCCAGATAAAATATCATATATGTTATGTACATGCTGAATTTAATTACATATTAATTTTTTTTAAATAACAATAATACACTGAAAAAACAGACCTTTTACCAGGAAGGGTCAGGTTCATAGAAACACACATTTTTTTTTTTTTTTTTTAAAGGCCTAACTGAATGTAGAAGATATTTTTTGAAAACTCAACCTGTAAAACATACAATTACACTTATTTGACACATTAACTTGACAATATCAAATAAACTTACTATCTTGTTTTTTGAGGCGATCTACAAACTTCCCAAAGTAAAACTTGGTCTCCACGGTGGCAGGAACCAGTGCATGAGGCAGACACGTATCGGCTCGGGCGTAAGAGGCCTTACCCGCCATCCCTATAATGCCGATCTGAAACACAAATCAAGTTAATAGTTAAAAGTTGATTATAATGACACAACTACTGAACTAGATCACACTGATTAATTAACCATGTAATTAGCAATTCTGACACGTGGTCTTCAGAGAAAATTAACCACATTTTTCCAGTAGCACCATATGGGATCTTTTATATGCACTTTCCCATAACAGGACAGTACATACCATGACCTCTGATAAAACAGTCATAGAGCACTGCATTGGGATGAGAAAAAACCCTCAATCACAGTCACGTGACCGAAACAGGAAGGAGGACTCACTGGAAAATTTTTAGGCCATCCCATTGGTTATTGGGATGTTCGCACCAGACTGCTATCCTTAGGGCAATATGCATTTGTTTGAGGCCAGGTGAAGTAGAAAAGAAAAGGATCCTGTGTGGAGTTTTAATCCTGTGACCAAAGCACCTCAGGCAAGCGTTCTCCCGACTGGCAACAAGTTTTGTTACATGCAATTGTCATTAGATAACTACACTTTTTAAGTCTGTATATACAGTCCTATTACATAGTATTGTTACTTTGTACATCAATAAATACATATAACAAAACATTTCACCTCTTGTGTCAAGCGTATTATCCAAGGTTATATGTGTACACTATTTCTAAGATATTTCTGGATTATTTTTGGTCTACAAATATAGACTGGGCACATGGCTGATCTCACATGTATAATTTTGATACCAAATTTTTATATATATATATTTATATTCTTGGAAAGTTTGACAGGGAGTAAGAACAGGATCTCATTCTGTAACAACAAAATGTAATTACATTTTAGTACATACACACAACAGATCATGATTTGTAACACGGTCCAAGGTCCAAGTTACATGGAAACTCTGAAAGAATACCCACCCACACACACACAACACACACTGCAAGGTTGGGATATTCAAAGCAAATCAATGCCATTTAAGCCACTTGTAATGTTCCCTGACTCTACAAGACTGTTGTGGAGATCAAAAAGGAAATGTAATCACCCAGCGTAATTACAGCCCATTGATGTATAATTTGAGCATAAATATAATAAACAAGAACATGTAAGCTTTGGCATGGCACCAGAAAAGAATGTCAACTTAATTACAAGGAACATTTTCAAGCCAGCAGGGAAAAAAATAAATCACATAAAACACACTGTTTTAGAAATCGGAACTACTACTTAACCAGGATTAGAAATAATAATGGCATTTTAAAAAAGAACACATGAAATATCATTAAAAGGCAGCCATATTATTATACTTTTTAATTTAAACTGCAAAAGTAGATAAAAGAAAATAATGTTTGCTTTAAAAAGAATCATGGCATATTGTTTTACTCAACAGGTATTAAGTGTCATTTGTTTATTTGGTAATGGTAATGTATGGTATAGATAAAGCATTAACAGAAACTTCTTGTTGGCACATAAGCTATTCTTTTTCCATCAGCAAGGGTCTCTTTTATACAGCAAGTTTGACAGACCTGGCAGCGGGTATTAATCATTAACATTTAGATATGAAACCTAAGTAATCAGAGACACGCTGTCGACATACAAGCCATCTCTTGGAAAAAAAAGTATTATAAAATAAACCCTAAAATTTGTAACCTATGGCACTTTTTAAATGTTTTTGCCATAGAAAAAAAAAGCAATTTTGAGTCTATCTATATAACAATTAAGTATAAGCCTGTAACTTTTGCAACAACTATAAAAAAATTAAATAAATAACCCTTTAAACAGACAGCAATAATGTTTATTCAGTAAGAAAAAAAAAGCCATCAGGAAAGGCCTTGACCGCCAGCATTTCATAATGCATGTACAGCAATTGCTGTCAATGCCATCTTTAAGTTCGAGCCGTAGAATTTTGTGTCAAAGCACAAACTTTAAGAACACAGCCCTATACTTGTAAAACTTGAAAGTGTCGACTCAAATCTCACCTATATAAATAAAGGTCTGATGACTTTGCTGAAGTTTTGAGTTTCTATTTTAAACCTCTATAAGCATGAGCCATGTTTCTGAGACATATTTGGATTAAGCTTTAACGTTACTTAAGTTTAAACAAAGAAGAAAAGTCTTTTTTATTTAACGACACCACTAGAGCACATTAATTTATTAATCATCGGCTATTGGATGTCAAACAGATGGTCATTTTGACAGAGTCATAGAGATGAAACCTGCTGCATTTTTCCATCAGTAGCAAGGTATTTTTTGTATGCATCATCCCAGACAGGATAGCTCAAACCACGGCCTTTGATATACCAGTCATGGTGCACTGGCTAGAGTGAGAAATAGCCCAATACACCCACCGACGGTTTAGACAAAGAGTACACTAGAAACTTAATTACTAGCTGTTAGGGAGCAAAGAGGGCAGGTGGGCTTAAACAGTAAGAAAGAGAGCCAGTAGGTTAAAAAATTAAGTATAGTATTTACAGCATCAAGTGTGATTCGTTCCAGCATAGCTTGAAGGATGGAAATTTGTTTAAGACAATGCAGACCATAAAGCATAACGCGCACTTAACCACAGGAAATATGTAAATTAGTCCACAGTGAATGGGTGGAAACCCAAACTGCATGTACATGTAACTCTCTGAAATGTCTATTGTCCGTCTGAATACGCTGTGCCAAATGAGAACGGCAAACGGATCCGTGTATTAGGACATACCCTATCATTTTCTGTAAACGATCCCAGCAGATGAATGGCAATAGCCTTGGCTGTCCGGAGCTGCGTAGGGCTCATAGAATTCCCATGATCCACCACAATAACAATGTGCTTCCTCTGGGGCTGGATCGTTGACAAAAACACATCTCTGAAAAACAAACAAAATCAGTTTAAATATTAAAAATAAACAAATACAACAAAAATAAAATAAATTTACCAATAGATCTAACTTAAACTATTTGGCAATCAGCTTTGTCAAATGGTCTATGTGGATCTAAAGAAACCATAGAAAATGGTAAAAACCATAGAAAATGGTAAGATGGTTAAACAATTTTAAACATTAAAAAGACAAAAACACACCAAAAAACATTGTTACATTCTATAAAAAACCCATCTGAGGAATTTTATATTCATATTATTTGCCTGGTATGTTCAATGTCACTGACCTTTCAAATGTCATATCTTTTTATATCATACAACAGAAACAGCATTCCCCACAAGTTTTAAACTGACAAGCTGGAAATGATTACAGATGGCACATAGTGTAATGTCATGAATCATCAGCAACATTTTGTTCTGACAAAACAAACTAAACACAAAAGAAATTTTTTGAAAATAAAAACAAGTTCCGAAAGAGATCAAAACATATTTTAAGTGGTCAATTCAGCCAGTATCTCATTCCAAAATAAAGAGACTGTTAAGGCCTACTTAATTATTTAAAATAGCTATTCAACTGATGAAACACAAGAAAACTGTTCATATATTCTGTAGGAATGTTCAAGTTGCACAACGTTACATATAGACAGTGTTGATTAACAAAAGCACAGGATAAAGAAAATTGAGGAACCATGAGACTGAGAAAAGGAACTACTAATTTTTTTTAATATATAATTTTGCCACCTATAAACTGCACGCATGGGGATGGTACATGCTCATCTAGTAATGAGCTGAACTGAATTAGCAATAAGTTGAAACACAATGGTATAACCTTGGACAGGTTAAGAGAAACAAACACAGAGATAGTACAGCATTAATCAAGGTAACAGTTAAAAAGTTTGTTTTGTTTAACAATATAATTATTAATCATCAGCTATTGGAAGTCAAACATTTGATCATTCTGACATACAGTCTTAGAGAGGAAACCCACTACATTCTTGCAAGGTATATTTTATATGTACCATCCCACAGACAAGATAGAATATACCATGGTCTTTGGTGCATTGGCTGGAACGGGAAATAGTCTAATGGGCCCATCGATGGTGATCAATACCAGACTGATCGTGCATCAGGCGAGTGCTTTACCACTGGGCTACATCCCACCCTGAAAGATGACAGAGCTGGGAAACAAGACTATTGGCTTAGAAGGGTGACAACGAGCTGGGACAATATGGCAATAATCTGTAATACCTTAGCTATAAGTTGGAGTAGAACGGCAATCAGTTGAGAGATGGCAATGAGGTTTAGTGGGAAGGGGGACTGCAAAGTGACAAGGATGTTGGGGAGGGGTAGGAGCAGTAGGGTGGAGTAATGGGGAATTTAGGCCAAATAATGAGTTAAAACATGATGTCAATAAGCTGAGGTAGGTTGGGAAATAGAACTTCAATATGATTACATTACCAAAATTGAAAGCATTATGGTTTAATACATATTGGATGTTCTTAGTTTACCGTCTTCCTTTTTTTACACCCACTTTCATCAAATCAATGAAGTAAACACATTGGAGAGAAAAAAATTGATCCAATGTAATTTGCAGTTTTATTCTACATCTTTTTCCTCAGTCCTTTGGTATTTCAGAACACAGCAATAAAAGCACCGTGTCCACTAATCTACCAATGATTGATCATTGATAAACACTGCTTATGGAATAACACAATAATTTCAAGATGAATGAATACATAAATTCCCCTCAGCGAAAAACCGTTTGAGAGTGGCAATAAAAGCTCAAGTCTTTGATGTTCTGTTTGCATGCCAGACTTGAAACATTGCGGGTCAATATATCGCCCTAGTCAGCCGAGACATGCTGTAATTTTTTTTTATACTCTCTGAAAAAGTTAAGTCTCCGGAGATAAATATGACAGTTTTCAGAAAATATTGCTATCTCTCAAGTAATAATTTCGGTATCAATAAGGAAATTCACCAAATCACACAAAAAAAGGAAGAAAAGCAATGTTTTAAAAATCATTTATCATTCAGCAAATGTGCAATATCACTAAAAGAAGGATGTAAAAGAAAGGAACATTGTTAATAACACCTCAGCACACTGTTCAGCCAGGTGTCGACCATATTTAATTTTAAATCATAGCACTTGTTCGTGTTTTTGCCATAGAAAATGCCTTTTAAATACCAAGAGATCACTAAAATGTACTGTCCACCAACAGGACTGCACATAACAGCCTTTGGTATACATCTGAAACAGTGTTGGAATGGGAAAAAATGCAAATGGTCCACTGAAAAGGATCATTCCTAACAGCCATCACCTAAGGCTATGTGGACTGCTAAGATTCCCCATTACTTAGACAATGTCTGTCTGTGTGTGTGTGTGATTAATTAGTTATTGCTGCACTTGAAACACACATGAGGACAGGCCATAGTCGACTGTCAAGAAGCCAGAGGGATCAAACTATCACCCTCTAGGTGAAGACTGGTGCTTCCCCATGATATCTGCTAACTATAGAAACCACTTCCAAAATTGTCATTATACTAGGGCAGGATTTAACTCAGTCGGTTGAGTGCTCGCTTGAGGTACTTGCGTCACAGGATCAAACCACCTGGGTGGATCCATTCAGCTGAATGGGTTTTCACAACCGCAGACAGTGCACCACAACTGTTCAAAGGCTGTGGTATGTGTTTTCCTGTCTGTGGGAAATTTCATATAAAAGATCCCTTGCTGCATTAGAAAAAATGTTGCGGATTTTTTCTTATGAGTCAGAATTACCAAATGTTTGACATCCAATAGCCAATGATTAATTAATCGATGTGCTCCAGTGGTGTCGTTAAAACCCCCAAAAAACTTTATACTGTACAATTACATGCTTGAGTTTTTCTGGTAAAAATATATTAACAGTTAGAAGTGTTATAAAACAGAATAAATAGTCAGTTGTAGATGTAATCAAATTCTGCTAAAACATTCTATCATGAGTATTAATCAAAACCCTGTTTACTAAAATAATAATAATAATACAGATTTTATTTTGTTGCACATTTATTAAATATTAGCTGATCCTGGTACACCAAAATTAATTAATTTATTAATTAATGCACTGTGTAATGTTTAGGGAAAAATATTTATCTTTTATTTGATTCCACTCTGATCAAATAAGATTATTGCTACAATAAGTAATTTACCATGCAGTATCTAGGGAACGAGAGTTGTGTCCAACAACCGCAGACATTATTTATCTTCTATTCTATTTCCACTGTGGTTAACTAATCTAATTTTCTACAGCGAATTAACACAACAAGTGATGTTCAGGCTAACGTAATTGTGTCTAAAAATGGAACATGTCATTTATTTTATTCTACCGTGTTTAACTGATCTTATCTGTAACATGCACATGTAGAATGTGACATTTTGGTATCCACCATTATTTGTCATACCAAACACACACAGAATACAACACTTCAGGGACTAATAACTGCTATACTGAATTAACACACATAAACAGGCACTGAACTTTGGGGATTAAAATTTTTAAATTTTTTTGTAGGCTCTGCCAGTATGAAAGAATTGTTTAATATTTTGGGGATTCCATCTCATAATTTTACACTTCCGACACAAAATCTGGGCTCATATTTTCAAAGCTATCTTAGTGTTTCAAAATCGTAAAACCATCTTAACCTTCTGACTACTGCAGGCGAGATATCTCGCCCGACGTCACGTCAGTCGATATACTGTACACTGTATACAGTGCATTCCCCAATTCATATTTCCCGCCGTTTTGCACACGACACTCACCGGAAACGGAAATATAATTAAAGAAATTTTTTTCTTCTTCAAAATGGTGGTTTTTGTTTTGATTTTTTCAATTGAAAATACCTTGAAATTTTGAGTTCAAAAAGTGGTTTTCGGCAAGTATTTTCGCTTGACAACAATGGCGGCACGTCGCGGTCATTTTCAGGGATCGATAGCTGATTGTAACAGCTAATTTGATAATAAATTTGATCGTTTTACCAACAACGAAAATTACCAAATATTGCAATATGAATCGTAGTTCGGGTTTAAAAAAAAATTCTGGACAGAAAACCACTGTTATCGGGAATAATGGACATAAATACTGGACAACTGGCCACAAATGCCCGTAAGTAAACGCAACTTTTTCTATTTTTTGCCTAATTTTAATCACCATTAGCCGATCTAAAATAATAAAAATTACAAAAAAAGACACGAAAATAATACTTACCGATTCATATATGAACTTTATTTCATGTATTTATGAAACATTTAAGTGAATATATGTGAGTAAAAATTATAAACTTGTACCCACTCAACGTGGTTTTTGTTAAAAATTAATCCAGTAGTCTAAAGGTTAAGCTATGATGTCACTATGGTGTGTGCTGTAGTGACATGACAGCCTTCGATGGTTTTATGATTTCGTAGAGCTAAATTAGGTTCAAAAATCTGTACTAATGTTTAATTTTATTTCTCTGTGATTACCTAAGGCAGAGAAGAAAGAAAGAAAGAAATGTTTTATTTAACAACGCACTCAACACAATTTTATTTATGGTTATATGGCGTCAGACATATGGTTAAGAACCACACAGACATTGAGAGAGGAAACCCGCTGTCAACACTTCATGGGCTACTCTTTTCGATTAGCAGCAATGGATCTTTTATATGCACCATCCCACAGACAGGGTGGTACATACCACGGCCTTTGATATACCTGTCGTGGTGCACTGGCTAGAACGAGAAATAGCCCAATGGGCATATCGACGGGGATCGATCCCACACCGACCGCCATCGAGTGAGCACTGTAGCACTGGGCTACGTCCCGCCCCTACCTAAGGCAGAGAGTATAACTACAAATTCAACTGCAAGTTCTAATGGGCTGAAAGCAGTACTTCAAAACTGCAACATGTTTTACTAGCGTCAATATTGTACCCGGAGCTCGATCCTAAATCTATTTATTTGTTTTTTCTGGGTTCGTCTCTTCTTTTTCTTGCTGGCCTACTCCCAGCAGTGCTTTGATGTTGTGTGTCAAATAATGCCTATGTGCACATAGTAACTAGTCGTCAGACCGCTATACCGGCAGCAGGCTCTCCAGTCAATCGCGTAACAATAACTTGTCTTCCCCAAGACGTGGGGCCACTTGGAGAAACAAATTTCTCAATGCATGTTTGTGGATCGGTGCCGTTTGAAAATCGATGCGCTGGCCACGTTATTGTGATGTAAAACAGATAAAATGTCTGATCCAACTTCAAAGGCTTTCTTGAATGTCAATTCTCACTTTGTTCAGATGAGATCAATGAGAATACTTTACCGCTGGTATATGTCAACAATTGCTTGGGTGTTAAATCATATTTCGCTCACGGCAAAGCAGATATAATAAAGGCAGATGTAATAAATTGTGCAGGGCATGCAATTAAAAACGTTTTATATCTCTCTTGATTTTCTTCTTCCTTTTTTATTTTGTTCTTCATTTTCTTTTTAAAAAAATTTCTTTTATGCTTTCATGTTTTCCATATTTAGTACAGAGAGATCTTAAATTCTGGGTGTACTTGTCAATAGGTGATGATCAAGATTTAAAAAAATAAATGTGTACAATTACAAATTCTGGTCCTGATCAAAATAATGTGTAACCATCCTAAAACATCTGTAGCTAGATGTATGAAAAACAAAACCAAAAACAACTGAAAATGGACACAATCTAAGACTAGCAGAGCAGAGCTGTTGAAAGGTATTATTTATTGTAAAAAAAAAAAATATGGCCAAATGTATTTTAAACTGAAAAAAAAAGATAAAACCTACCGTATATTGCCGTGTATTAGCAGACTTTTGAAGTCTGGAAACACTTTCCAAAAGAAGAGAGTCGGCTTATACACGGAAGCAACAAATTGGGAGTATAAAATTCCGATCGAAAATACGCCCGACCGTGACTTATAAATTTTGATCAGACCCTTAGCCTTTCACAGATTAAGTAACAATAATTTGTGCACAGTATAAATAAAACACCCCATCATGCAATATTATGCAGTTTTTTGTTCTTAAATGCATTATAAGTTTGATGAATAATAATAATAAATTACTTGTTTTATTGTAAAAACGTATTCTTTCCAACTGTCGGCCATCTTTGTTTGACCTGTGCTGGGACCAGTCTTTCACATAGCAAATTTAAGATACAAAACAGTGTTTTTTTTTCAAACAAGTATTATATTTCTAATATTATTGTTTTGTTGGGAGGGTGCATTAAACAGTAAAGTAATGCCATAAATAAATTAAGCTCATTATTAACATTACCGACTGAAAAAACGTAACATGAATTTCAGGACGATAATTACTCCCACAATTATCACATGACCATATGTGACAATACAGTGAACAGCTACAGTCACGGACCGCGTGATCTTTTGTTTCTGTGTGTTTGGTGGGGGATTAAACATGCCTCAATGATTTTACTTTTTGCTTTTCAGTGAATAAATTAATTACTTGTGTGCAGTGATATATTGTTACAGCTTGAATTATTTATTTTTCTGTTACGCTTTATCAGTTCTAAATTATTCTTCACAGCATAGTAGATGTTAGCATTGCTGCATTGATTGCGATCGCGATTACCGTTTTTGTAATAATTAAAAGGAAAACAAATATAATGCACAAGAAAAGCACAAGTCTATTTGTTGACAGTATTATTGAAATTGATACAACATACAACTGGACAAAAGATGACTTCGGCTTATACACAAGGCCGATGATTTTGTACTAGATATTTAGGGTCAAACTAAGAGGTCGGCTTATCCAAGGAGTCGGCTAATACACGGCAATATACAGTAATTAATTTACAAGAAAAGAATATAGTTTAAAATACCAAATGGTGTTCTGGCATGGGCATATACCTGAGCTAGTAGCTAAGGTAAATGGGACTGGTTTTCACAAGTTAACTGTACAAGTCTTTTTTTTTTAAAGAAAAAGAGATGGAAAAAAAAGACAAAAAGGAAAAAGATCGACCTGACAGGTGTGGTTTTCATTAGAAAAATACAACTTGTCAACATATTTTAATTTACACACTGCTACTTCAGCAATAACCTGAAGGTGAAAAAACCGATGATACTGACGTGCATAATATCAAGGTACCAGCAATAGCCCTGTAGCTGTTCTGCTATCAAGTAATTACAACTTGCTATCGCACCCAGAAATTACTGATAAAAGATATTATACTTTTTACTTCTACAACTAAAACGTTTCACCGTATGTACTCGAAACTGTGTATGTGTGTTTTGCTTGTATCTTATCAACTTATGAAACGTTATTATCTTCAAAGCACTGACAGGATGTTTCTCTTTATTAGCGCACACTGCTGCAAGAAGTTATCCAACATCAAAGGAAATATTTCCCACACATACACACATATAAAAAAAAAAGGAGAGAGAGAGAAAAAGTTGTTTTTGTGTTATAAAAAGTAAGACATGCCAAAAGCATGTACTTTGCTGCAGTTTAGCAGTACACGTAGTTTGCTGCAGTTCACCAGTCCGATGGGCAATATTAACCGTGAAGTAGGTACCTACTTGAGGTGATAGGCGAACTACTCTAACAGCTGTTCTTATGGCTTCTAGGGTTCTCGTTAAAACCGCCTGTGCCACTTGAACATGTTGGAGAAGAAACTGTTTTCCCATATCCATGAAGGTTTTTTTGCCTTCTGGTTATTTTGCTCCAACCACCAATGTCAGCATGTATTTGGTACACAAACATACATATGTCTGACCTTTGCTGTCTTTCTATCAAAAAACATTTTTTTTTTTTTTTTTTTTTTTTTTCACCTGGCTAGTCTCATGCAGAATGTATGAATGGAACATATATTTTAATCTGCCATATGTAATAATATTAATAAAATTTATAATATAATGTTGCATATTACATGGTAGAACACTGAGTGACAAATTCAGTTAAATTGAAGATGAATATCATTATATTACAATGTAAATATACTCTTCAAAAAAAGAAACGCAAAAGGGTACAAATGGGTTATAACTCCGATTTTATGTTTCCTACCGGTTCATGCTTTGTGAATATAAGGTCATTGCATGTCCCAAACACATTCCCACGGTTACATTCGATAAAACGCAGCTACTGTACAATAAAGTTCCAAAATGTGAATATTCGCAAAAACGCAGCCACGTGCAAACCATGTCACCACTGCACGTGTGTTGTCTGCACGTGCAACATGAACACCGACAGTATAAAAGTGCAGGGTGTTCGCTTGCCTGGCCTCTGTATCTGGCCGACAGTTGACAATCCAGGACATGCCACGTCTCAGTGAACCGCAGAGAAACAATGCCATCGGCCGACTAGACGCAGGCGAATCCAGAACGGCCGTTGCCAGGGCATTCCATGTGTCCCCAAGCACCATCTCCAGACTGTGGGACCGTTACCAGCAACATGGATCAACACGTGACCTCCCTAGATCCGGTCGACCACGGGTCACTACCCCCGGGCAGGACCGCTACATCCGGGTACGCCACCTTCGGGAACGATTGACTACTGCCACCGCCACAGCCGCAGCAATACCAGGTTTGCGCAGGATATCCGACCAGACCGTACGGAACCGCCTACGTGAGGTAGGAATTCGTGCCAGACGTCCAGTTCGAGGTGTCATCTTAACACCACAACACCGTCGACTCCGACTGCAGTGGTGCCAGATTCATCGACAATGGCCTCAACTGCGATGGAGACAGGTGTGGTTCAGTGACGAGTCCCGATTTCTGCTCCGACGTCATGATGGAAGATGTCGCGTGTATAGACGTCGTGGTGAACGTTATGCGGCAAACTGCGTGCAGGAAGTGGACAGATTCGGCGGGGGTAGTGTCATGGTGTGGGCAGCCATCTCACACACTGGCAGAACTGACCTGGTCCACGTGCAGGGCAACCTGAATGCACAGGGCTACAATGACCAGATCCTCCGGCCACACATCGTTCCAGTTATGGCCAACGCCAACGCAGTGTTCCAACATGACAACGCCAGGCCTCACACAGCACGTCTCACAACGGCTTTCCTACAGAACAACAACATTAATGTCCTTCCTTGGCCATCGATATCACCGGATTTGAACCCAATTGAGCATCTATGGGACGAGTTGGACCGACGCCTCCGATAGCGACAACCACAGCCCCAGGCCCTGCCCGAGCTGGCAGCAGCCTTGCAGGCCGAGTGGGCCACCATCCCCCGGGACGTCATCCGTACTCTGGTTGCTTCAATGGGCAGGCGGTGCCAGGCAGTTGTCAACACACGCGGAGGCCACACCCGGTATTGACTCCAGATGACCTTGACCTTGGTGGTGTGTCCTATCACTTACTCACAATGGACTAGAGTGAATTGTGAACAATCCTGCAACATTTGGTAATTATCGGACTCACCATTCAATAATTAAATCAATTCTCCAAATGTTACGACAATGTGGTTTTGCGTTTCTTCTTTTGAAGAGTATATATATATATAAACTACAAAATATACCAAATTATAAGAATATCTTTCAATAATTATCTATCTACATGTATATGCATGAAAGAAAAATATATACCAGTATTTATTTTGCAAATCCAAAATTTAACTTCTGCAGGTACAGTGTGTTTATGATTTTTTATATATATATATATATATATATATATATATATATATATATATATATATATATATATATATATATAAAAGCAATAATTAATCCTGATTTAGCCATTAGTTTAGTATCCCAGGTTCCATGGCTGATAGGATTGCGAGTAAATCATACTTGGGGTATTTTTTTCATTCCACTGAATGATGCAGTACACCACTGTTAAATTGATTTATTATAACAGACATATATTGGGAATTTTTAGCATAGAAATTGTGAATTTTCAGTATAGAAATTGTGAATTTTCAGCCACTTGCTTTTGGGAAAGGGCCTATCTTCGGAACCACAGAATGCCTGGATAAAGTATGTTTTCCTAATAAATAAGGAACACAACTTAAAAACTAAGAGGTTTCTGTTGAACATTATGAAGGCACGGATCCAGGATCTTTTTAAGGTAGGGGGGTGGGGGGTGGGGGGTCTACATGCATTTACTTAAATGGATCTTCATTCATTATAATTTGAAGAGTTAACCTAGATCTACTTAAATGGAAGTTGTATATTACCACTGAATGCACTTTAAAATAAGTTAAAAAAATTTCCGCTGTGAGGAGGAGGTCCTCACCCCTTCATCCCCCTCCTGCATCTGCACTTGTTATGAGCTTTTAAAAGGTATCCCATACTCAAATGTAACTTTCGTAAACAGCCAGATATATTTAATAATTTACGATAAATGCAGGTGTTTTGCTGCTGGCACATGTTGCATTTTGTCGGCATTTATGACTTAAATGCATACAAAAATAAAACTTTTTTTCTTTTCTTCTTTTTTTTTTTTTTGCTATTTTTCAAAGAATGACCGACCCACTATTTCAAAAAATAAAATAAAAAATAAAACATCCTTGAAGGTTTATAAAAAAGAAAAGAATATGTTAAACAACTGTAGTGAAAAACGAACAAGCAGATAATCAAATAACACCACCACCATCAGGATTGTGCTGTGAAAGGAAACATTAACTACAAAAGTAATTCTTTGTGTCTTCTCACATAACATAATTACCATCCCTCCTCCCTTCCACCACCTCCCCATTTCTTTCCTTATCAGCTTCTGTTACCACAGGCTCTTGTGCGGACGTTTTCCCCTGAATAATATCCGTGTCTGTTCTGATGCTATCACATTCATAAAAAATATTTCTACTTCAAGCATTACAACAATCTTGTCTGAAGAATCCACGGTGTGCTCAAAATTCAATTGCTGGCTTGCTGAGTTAGTAAATTACATGCCTAAGCCCCTGTGTATATTTGACCTACAAGTCCGCTCCATGGGTATTGCCGGTCTGCCAGGAGCAGGGAATCAGCAACAAATATGCATACACAACTAACGTTGTTAAAGTGCAAAAAAGTTATAAAAACTTGTCCTATAAATCTTCACATAAAAGAAAGGAATATAATGTTTATTTAAAGGTGCAATCTCACCGCTGCAAGTGATAAAAGTTGTTATTTTTGTATTTATTTACTACAAATTAATCGATCCTACACATAATTTTTGCATACCGTATATTGCCGTGTATTAGCCGACTCCTTGGATAAGCCGACCTCTTAGTTTGACCCTAAATATCTAGTACAAAATCATCGGTTGTGTGTATAAGCCGAAGTCATCTTCTGTCCAGCTGTATGTTGTATCGATTTCAATAATACTGTCAACAAATAGCCTTGTGCTTTTCTTGTTCATTATATTTGTTTTCCCTTTAATTATTACTAACACGGTAATCGCGATCGCAATCAATGCGGCAATGCTAACATCTACCATGCCGTGAAAAATAATTTAGAACTGATAAAGCATAACAGAAAAATAAATAATTCAAGCTGTAACAACATATCACTGCACACAAGTAACTAATTTATTCACCGGACAGCAAAAAATAAAATCATTGAGGCATGTTTAATCCCCCACCACACACACACACAAACAAAAGATCATGCAGTCCGTGACTGCAGTTCACTGGATATGGTATGGTCATGTGACAATAGTGGGAGTAATTATCATCCTGAAATTCATGTTATGTTTTTCAGTCGGTAATGTTAATAATGAGCTTAATTTATTTATGGCATTACTTTACAGTTTAATGCACCCTCCCAACAAAACAATAATATTAGAAATATAATACTTGTTTGAAGAAAAAAACACCATTTTGTATCTTAAATTTGCCATATGAAAGACTGGTCCCAGAACAGGTCAAACAAAGATGGTGGACAGTTGGAAAGAATATGTTTTTACCATTGAAGTGACAATAAAACAAGTAATTTAGTATTATTATTCATCAAACTTATAATGCATTCAAGAACAAAAAACTGCATAATATTGCATGATGGGGTATTTTATTTATACTATGCACAAATTATTGTTACATAATCTGTGAAAGGCTACGGGTCTGATTAAAATTTATAAGTGACGGTCGGGAGTATTTTCGATCAGAATTTTATGATCCAATTTGTTGCCTCCATGTATAAGCTGACTCTCTTGTTTTGGAAAGTGTTTCTAGACTTCAAAAGTCGGCTAATACACGGCAATATACAGTAATTAAAAAAAAATAATGTGCTGCCACCCAGCATAAATCGTGGTTACCTTAATTATCCTTACTATATACTAATCTATGCCAATTATCCATGAAAACAACAGTAAGTGCTTTGTCAATTTGGAAACCGATTTAAATTGCAACTGTGATATCACAAGTTTATATATGTTGGTCACCCTCTGAATTTTCCAATACTTTTTTTTCTACTAGTAAATGAAATTATTTGACCGTAATTTTTTAAGGTCTTGTAATTCAAAGTATATCATCATGTTAACTTTCAAGATAAAAATTAAAATACACATTTGGTCATTACATGTATGCAATTGTGATATTGCTCCTTTAATGACACCGTACATATTCACCGGTTTCTACTTTCTTCTTCTAGAAGTTTAGCATTTAATTGCAGGCTAGTAGAAACAATATGGATGGGGGGGGGGGGGGGGGGGGGGGGAGTGCACAAGCCATATTTTTACCTTTATTTACATAGTTGGTTCCTACTGGCCTGAATTGATGGCCGACAGTTAGTCTGTGATTATTTACAGTTCTATCTAGTACTCCATTACTGGTTGTTATATGTACGGTCTTATTTGCAGGAATGTGCATAAAAAAATATATTTTTTATTCCTGATCAAAGATTCCTTTTTGAAATTATCACAATTATTGTATATATATGTCTGGCACATACATACATTAATTTGTATATGACCCACCAACCCCTATGACTACAAAGCTAGTCTCACTGATCTAAAGAAAAATTCCTACTTGCAAAAGAAACATTAATAAGAAATGCATTATCATTTTTTTTTTTCTCCTCAGAAAATGAGTGATCCAACAAAACTCCCAAAATATACCAGACAAGTGACAAGAACATAAGTGAAATGCTTTTTTCCCACCCAAAACCCATCTACAATAATGTTATGAAGTCAGAAGTGCAATATCTGCATTCCAGTGAAATTATGTTGTTTTTTTTGTATGATTTTCTTCAGTCTAGACAGACAAGTGTCACTGATGTCTCCACTTGAGATATGACATGGATATGCCTACAACAAGAACTTTGTACAGAGTTGCCTCTGCTGTTGGCACCATTGATGCGAATGGGTCCCTGCATCATATGCTGGCTGGAAGAGTATTGTTATTGTATCGTGTGCTATGCAGCTGGGAGATATGTTCAGCTTGTTTCCCCTGTAGTTGGAATATATCAAACTGTTCCAAACCAAAGTTCAGATCTAGCTGCACCATTAGACTTACTGTTTATTTTTTGCTGCTTGTTGGTGGTTTTTGATATGGTTTGTTAACTTGGCTTCTTTGCCATCCAAGAAAAAGAACGTCAAAATTTATAGAAACGAACATTTGATTAAAGTTTCAATAATTATTTTGTTTTATTACAAATAAATGCAATACACAAATACATTAACACCAGCAGTCTTGAGTTATTGGAGAGTTTGTAATGCTAGGTCAGACTACCAACTGCCAGCACAAAGTTTGCCAACTTTCTGTTATCACGACTTCTATGACTGTCCAGTTGCTAGTCTGAACGCTCTTACAATTTGATTCTTGTCGTATAACCCATTAGTTGTTAATCTGAGAGCACCCGTCGTAAGTCGGGAGTTTGAGAAATTACAACGCAACCGTCGAGTTGGCCAACTTTCTGCTGGCAGTTGGTAGTTTTATCCTAGCGTAAGGAACACAATAATATCAAATACGGTACTTGAAGTCTTTACATTGGAGAACAATGGCTGGAATTTAGTATTGCCTCTAAACATAATTTTCATCCAGCTCTTGTGGTGTTTTCTTGCTTTAAGCTGACTTTAGCTGTGTGAAAGGCAACCGGCGGACATTAAAATGGATGCAGTCCACATGTTGTCAATATTTTGTCTCTATGTATTTGTGTGTCTGGCAAACATGGGTCAGACTGACCCCCGTATTGTTTCTTACTTGTGAAAGTGCGTGTGTGTGACTGTATGTCTACCAGGAACTGTTTTTCCATGATAAATCTTCTAGATCACTTAAACTGTTACTTTTGTTCATCCTCTCTTCTTGCCTGATTTGTTTGAAGTCTGTTCTTTTCTATTTAATATTTGCGGTATAGCACTCTTTTGGGTTTTGGGTTTTTTCTTCTTCTTTTTTTCAACATAATCCCTTCAAAAAATAGTTTTTATATTGTTTATCATTTCTCTAAAGTTAAAGTCTGTTTTATTTAGTGACACCACTAGAGCACATTGATTTATGTATCATCTGCTATAGGATGTCAAACATTTGGTCATTCTGACACAGTCGTTTCCATAATTGCTTCCTACCATCATTACTCTTGCTTTATATACCTGAAGAAAACTCTGCTCCAAGTGAGTAACTAGTTATATGTGGTTGCTCAATAAAGGTAAAACCGTAAGTTTCTCCTTTCAATTCAGTCTTCCAAGAACTAGTCTGTTTTGTTTAACGACACCACTAGAGTACACTGATTTATTAATCATCGGTTATTGGAAGTCAAACATATGGTAAGTTTGACACAGTCAGAGAGGAAACCTGCTACATTTTTCCCATTAGTAGCAAAGGGTCTTTTAAATGCACCATCCCACAGACAAGATAGCACATATCATGGCCTTTGATTTATCAGTCGTGGAGCACTGGCTGGAATGTAAAACAGCCCAATGGGCCTACCGACGGGGATCGATTCCAAATTGACCTCGCATCCAGCGAGCGTTTTACCACTTGGCTACATCCCGCCCTCTAAGAACTAAAATATTGTCTCACCTGTGTCTCGTGTCATGGACGTTTCGACAGTCATCTGCCCAGTGGAATCCGTTGGCTGGATACTCATTGTGGATCCCTTCCGTCGATATAAAATATTGCCATTTCAGGGTGGGAAAATATCCAACATTGCTTCTCCATACTGAAAAATAAAAACAATTTATTTATGGATACATGTAAATATAGTGCTAAAATTTGCATAACATTAACAGAAGGGAAATTAATGTTGTGTGTGTGTGTGTGTGTGTGTGTGCATGTGTGTGTGTGGAGAGAGAGAGAGAGAGAGAGAGAGAGAGGGGAGAGATTTGAAAACATTATGTAATTACTGACAAGCACCCTCCTTTCCCCCATAACGTTTTGTAACCATGATGAATCCCATGATATAATCGCTGAACAGCACCAAAGGTTCCAAACATGTATATTTTGCTTTATATACTAATAAACCTTTTTTGAATAACACCACTGAGCATATTGATTAATTAATCATCAGCTATTGGATGTCAAACATGTAATGATTGTGACACAGTCATCAAGGGAAACATTCTACATTTCCCCCACAACAGCAGCAAACAATCTTTTATGTGCACTTTTCCAGACAGGACATCACATACCACAGCCTTTGATGTTCCAGTCAGGGGGCAATGGTTGGGACTGGGAAAAAACCAAAAAACCCCCAGAGAATGGGTCAACCAAGGGTGTTTTATCCTGCAACCCAAACACCTCAGTGTGTTTCATCCTACAACCCAAACACCTCAGTGTGTTTTATCCTACAACCCAAACACCTCAGTGTGTTTCATCCTACAACCCAAACACCTCAGTGTGTTTCATCCTACAACCCAAGCACCTCCATCAACCACTTTACCAACTGAGCTACCTGGCCACAGTGGTGCTGTTTACAAACAGATTTGACTGTAAGTTATTATCTGTTGTAAGCTGCTGTAGATGCAGTGGTTTACAAACAGTGGGTGCTGTGCACACAGCCACCTACAAGACTAATGAGTTTCGCTCAGTCTGTGTAGGGTGCACGCACTGGGAACTACATCTGGCACTCATTTCCCCACCACATCTTCAAAGCACCGAGCTTGCTGATAACTTTAAATATTGCTATAAAACATCTACAAAGCCCACACATAAAATATCACATTAGAGCTAAACATTTATCTTAAAGCCCATTAGAAGGATGTTTTAAACACATGTTCATTTTGTTAGACATGTTTTTATTTTTCTGGACTTTTTCTGTCATCATTTGATGAGGATTTCCTGAATTTTATTGAACTAAAATCTGCAAACAAGCATATCCATAGCCACATTTTAAAAACAATTTATTTAGAAAACAGTTATAAATACCTTCAGTTATTTTTATTTAAATTTTAAAAATATTATTAAAATAACAGCTTAAAATTTAATTCTCATGTTATTTTTTAAGCATCATTCATTGGCAAAATTAAAATAATTAGGCAATATCATTGGCAAAAGATCAGCTTTGTAAGCTATGCTCCTAAAATTTAAAAATGACTTATTTGACCAGAATTGGGACAAATCTTTAACATAGCATTATATTCATTAAGGGCTTCACATGCCAATTACTAAGACAGTATATGTATTTGGTAGCAGACTGCTGGGTTTACGAGGGGAAGGTGTGTTAGACCCCACCCACCCCAAGCCACTGCTGCCCGTATCACCACTTACAAAAAAACCTAATCTAGCAGTTCAAGACCACACATATGTAGCTGCTTTTTATTGCTTCTTTCAAAAGGAAATAAATACTCAGTGATACTCCTGCTCAATAAATTCCATGTAACAGTGACACTTGGCCTAATGAATGATAGAAAAAACCTGCTGCCATCATTTGTCTAGTTAGTCTTATCAATTATCAGGGACGGGTCTTTGATATGAAAGCACATGTACATGATGCATATGCAAGTTGTGGAGCACTGGTTGCAATCGAGAGTAACCCTGATGAAGGAAGGAAATTTTTATTTAATGACGCACTCAACACATTTTATTTACGGTTATATGGCATTGGACATATGGTTACGGACCACACAGATATTGAGAGAGGAAACCCGCTGTCGCCACTTCATGGGCTACTCTTTTCGATTAGCAGCAAGGGATTTTTTATATGCACCATCCCATAGACAGGATAGCACATACCATGGCCTTTGATGTACCAGTTGTGGCGCACTGGCTGGAGCGAGAAATAGCCCAACGGGCCCACCGACGGGGATTAATCCTAGACCGACCACGCATCATAACCCTGATGAGCACCAGTCTGGTTTAAAACTAATACCTTATTGGAACTTACACTTCTAAAACCAATGATAATTACAAAATTACTTCTGTTCTGAACAAAAGATCTCAGGTGATGACAGACCTTAGACCCAGTGCAGACATGCTCAAAACTCTGGGGTGTCATTAAACATTCATTCATTGTTTTTGGATCTGAGCAAGAAACATTAAAAAAAAGTTAACTGTTTTGTTTAACCACACCACTAAAGCACACCGAGTACATTGGATGTCAGACATTTAATAACTTTGACATATACATGTAAAGGAAACCAATAACATTTTTTTCATCAGCAGCAAGAAATCTTTTATATGCATTTTCTCTACAGACAGGACAGCACAGCACAGCACACATCTTAACCTTTGATATACCAGTTGTGGGGCACTGGTTGAGATTGGGAAAAAAGAAATGTTGAAAGACAAGACTTTTTTTTCACTCATATATTTTTCAGAAGGCTTACAGTGTATTATACTGTATCAAGATGCTTGTAACCAACTCCCAAGTAAATAGCTGCAAGCTGGTAGACTTTCCGCTTTTTTATATCGCAACAGCTATCAAACATTACATAATTTAATTTACAGGCTCTGTAATAAAAACATGGCCTTTTTTCTCTCCTTTTCTTCCCTGGTGAATTTAGTTTGTTTGATGTAGAGGCAATTAAAATAATAAGCAGAAAATTATGCCTAGATCAAACGAGTTCTTTTTGCATCTTGCATGAAGAAACATCTTGTGAAGAAATTATCATTTGTATTGTGGTTCCCTCTGAAGTCTGTGTAGGTTTCCGCATGTTTATGATACGGGATCTTCAAGATTAGTGACTGTGGTCCACTGCTGCATGCACATTAAACCATGTCTCATGTTCCTCTGGGAAAACTTGACTGCTTCCAAGATGAACGGTATTATGGTGCAATAAAGACACGGCTGTTTGGGCAGCTGAGATGAACACTTAATACCCGGCTATCTCTGGGATCTGCTGTTTGCTGCACACAATATATATATACAGAGTATGTTATTGTCTGCATCAAGCAAGGAGGACCACTTGGTCCTATCATGTTTTTGATTACTGCAGATATGATTACCCATAAAGAATAGAAAAGTGTGAAAACGAAACTGCTGTTCCATCAGAACAAGGTGATAGATTGAAATGCATCCTAGTGTGCATTTCAGATACTTCTTACCAGAGTGAAAAGATAATAAAAGCCATCTAAGAGCAACTATTATGTAATGAATTATCTTGTGAAGAAGTAATCCCCAGACATTAATCCTAACATTAGACAACAATCCTAAATCTTATTTTTCTTTTCTGTTTTTTTTTTTTTTTTTTTTTTTTTTAATCAATATTACATTAATAGCTTTAAGCTTTAATAGCCATACGTGCAGTACTGTAAACCTTGTCATAAGAAGGATCAATTAAAAGAGCTTAAATGTATTTAACTTACATTCCTCAGAAGGAAGGAAGGACATTTTTATTGAACGACGCACTCAACACATATGGTGTCAGAAATATGGTTACGGACAACACAGATATTGAGAGAGGAAACCCACTGTCGCCACTTCATGGGCTACTCTTTTCAATTAGCAGCAAAGTATCTTTTATATGCACCGCCCCATAGACAGGATAGCACATACCATGGCCTTTGATATACCAGTCGTGGTGCATTGGCTGCAGCGAGAAATAGCCCAATAGGCCCAATGGCATGGATCGATCCCAAACCGACCGAGCATCAAGAAAGCGCTTTACAACTGGGTTGTCTCGCCCACTTACATTCCTTAGATGATCAACATACAGAATGAGTATGTAATAAATAAAAGACAACCTAGTATATTGTTTAATCAGCAGGTAGTCTGAATCAAATTGTTACCAACTACAATAAATTACTCTCCTACCTTTAATTACCATTAGATTTTCATTACTTTTTGTTCAAACATAAATCATAAATAAAAACATTAGACTGACATAGATTCCATATACTAAACTGAAACCGTATCACCTATATCGACTTTGTTAAGATCTCATACGACAAAACACATGCAATTTTTCACCATCTGCTATTTTGCTTTCTTGTGGAATACTCTTCAAGAGGGGTGGAAGCCTCCTAAGTATGTGACGTAATTAAATCTGACATCATGATGATTGCATTATATCTTACAAACTGCATATATTTTGTTCTATGCAATCTCAGCGAATTTGGTATCGGTGACATCATTAGTCTTGCATGTGGAATCTGTGTCACTGTGTGGGGTTTTTACAATTTGTGTGTGGATAAAATCTAACGGTAATTAAAGGTAGGTTAGTCAGTTATCTTAGTTGTTAACAATTTGGTTTAGGATTTAGTTACAATTGGTTTAAAGACTTAGTTTGTTTTGTTTAATGACACCACTAGAGTACACTGATTTTATTAATCATCGGCTACTGGATGTCAAAATATTTGGTAATTTTGATTTGTAGGCTTCATAGAAAACCTGCTACATTTTTCTGTTAGCATCAAGGGATCTTTTTATATGCATTTTTCCACATACAACAGCCTTTGAGGGACCAACTGTAGGCAATGATTGGAACAGATCAGAATTGGTCCACCAAGGTTTGATCCTGTGACCAAAGTACCTCAGGCAAGCACTCTACTGACTGAGCTAGATCCCACACCCTTAAAGAATGAAAGAAGAAACCTGCTGCCACAAGATATCTATAACTATCAATACATATTGAGATCTTTTCCAGACAGGGCAGCGCACACAAGTTTGGACACACCAGTTGTAGAATAATACAAGTCATGGAATAATAAACTGTTTACCTTTTCACTGTATATACTATATTTTCAAGAAGGTTATTTGTTCTTTATCATGTCATGAAAAACTGTAGTTTAAATTATTTCCATAACAATAAGGCATATTGTACACATTTTATATAATTTTTTAATTTATTTACGACACTCCAAAGCAGCAATCTCAAGTCTGAAAATGCTACTACATTCAGGGGTTGAAATTGAATTAAACATGATTGATTCAAGTCTAATGTGTGCATATAAATGTAAACTAATTGCTGGTCCAACAGAATGACAGGCAAAAAACATTTCCCAGCCAAAGGTGATGTTGATCAGCAAAAAACCAGATGGGACTGCCATATTTTAACCACTGTGCAAACCACCAAACATGTATGTTGTGGTCTACATCAACAAGCATGTGTAACAACACACATAAAAGACTGTACCACCATGAACACGAGATAAAAAGCCAATTTTATATCACACTGTCATCTAATGTTCCCATCTTGAAAGTACCAGGCTTCCATCAACACAGGCCCGTGTTATCAGAGTGCGTCAAATGCACGTTAGACCCTAGGTGAATCAGATATGTAGCTCTGGTATTAAGGTATGGCCATATTCTTATTTCCTAGCCTTTTCTTTTTGATTCGGTTTTCGCACCAGTAACTTTATGGTATCACAAAATCTCACACCTTTAGCCAGAAGCTTTTGTGAGGATGAAACTATCAAAATGCCAAAAGCCTGGTGCTTTCTGAACCACTAAAGCGTGTTCTATCGAGTGCAATATAAAAATTAACCCTTTGTAAGCCGTGTCTGCTTCGCTGCTTTCTTAGGAGATTCCCTTGCAGATTAGCAACTCGACAATGCCCAAGATGGTGATGAGACTGATTAATGTTTCCTGTTTGCATGGAACATTTTCAGACTTTGGGGTCCTCTTTGATATTTCGTTCAGAAAAAAAAAATACAAACACAAAACCCCCACCAGCCTGAACAAACAATGAATAATGCATATGTTCAGACTTAATATTTACAAGCTCCAGGGAAACTTGACTTTTAGCAAAAATATCTTATGATCTTAAAAGCTGACAAAACAAAAACACTAAAAACAAAATGTGAATAAATGATATAAAATTCCTCCCTGAGCAAATAAACTTTGTAGTATACTGTAAAAACGAACAGTAAAATAAATCAGATGAGACATCTCCATTTGGAAATTTTGTAGCAGGAGAGTGCTAGACTGATAATAATTCCAGGCAAAACTTTAATATAAAGAGAGGAAGTTCAACCATGAGAAAAATAGTCATGGTAACAATAATGAAGCACAGTCAAAAAGGTTAGTGCAGAAACACTCCCCACTTTCAATTTTGGGACAAGTATGAGGCACATGCTCATGTGTTTCAGCTGCTTTGCCCAGTATTTGAAAACACATAAAATTACATACACTGCACATGAAGAACCTCAAGGATTTCCACAGCAGCACTCAGTCTTTTAGCTCTGGAAACCCATCATTTGATGGGGAAACCCAACTCAATGCCCATCAAATTTAACATCATTTTATATAAACTTGGGAATTTTTATTCAACATCCAAAACATGGAATGAGGTTAACGTTCTTTTAACTCCAAGGAAATACAAAAAGTATAACTTTTTAAACTTTAAAATGTGGAATTTTTCATACAAATTTCAATCGAAAAATGATATCGTGAAAAATATAGATGTTGAGATTAATGTTCTTTCCGCATTAAAAGTCAAACACTGATTATAGCGTGGCATGTAACATGATTACATTAATCATCAATGTTACTTTTAATTCAATTTACTTTCTTCTACCACAACTGATCAAAGGTATATCAAAGGCTGTGGTATGTGCTTTCCTGTCTGTGTGAAAGTGCATATAAAATATCCCTTGCTACTAATTGAAAAATGTAGCAGGTTTCCTCTGATGACTATTATGTGTCACAATTACCATACATTTGACATCTAATAGCCGATGATTATAAAATCAATGTGCTCTAGTGATGTTGTTAAACAAAACAAACTTTATTTTTACTTTCTTCTACATTTTTAATGTTTGATTTTGAAACATTTATTTCAATAACACACACACACATATATATATATATATATATATATATATATATATATATATATATATATATATATATATATATATATATATATATTCAACAATTCTTCTGCAAAACTTCTGTTGTAAATACTACAAACACAATTCAATAATAGGATCAAACAAAGTTTTATACAAAATGGCATCAAATTCCTGTACATGTGTTGTGAATAGCGTTCTGCAGAAACCACTTTTATTCACCTCTAGCTACTGTTATGATTTATTATGCCTTCCAGATCACATGCTGAATGAATTTTTAAAAGGTCACAGGTCATTTCATGGATGGAGGGCTGCAAGGAACAAAGCTCTTCTTACAGGGAAAGAGTAAAGGCCACAGAATGGATCCAGACAGAGCTAAATGTATCAAAATGTGGAAATTGAACTCTCAAACTGTTTGGGGACAGCAGATAAAAACAGTAAAAGCTTGGCGGGCTGCACCTGCAATAACACGCCTAGAAAACACAGCCAGGCTCAGCCCACCACTCTTATTAGAGTTGGCCACAACAGCCATTTATCATACAATACAAGGAGGAGAGGCATACATTTTGTTGTTAACCATATGGTTTAATGTTTATAGAACTTTACATAATAATTATATTATTTCATACTATCTTTTTATTAGTACTTAATATGGATTGCAAAAGGTGCAAAATTTTGTGGCTTGTGAAACTGACACTGATGAATTTCTAATACTGCAACTTGAATTCAATAATAAGAACATAAAATAAACTGAATAAATAAATAATAAATAAATAAATAAATAGATAAAGAAAAAAAAGAAATGATTCTGGATTTATATTTTTTGTTCTTATAATAATCGAGAACTATTGTGTCCTTCTAATACATTCTTGTGGTTTGTGAAACTGACACTGATGAATTTCTAATACTGCAACTTGTGTTCAACAATAAGAACATAACCAGGTAAAATAAACTGAATAAATAAATAGAGAAAATGATTCTGCATTTATGTTGTTTTGTTCTTATAATAATTGGGAACTATTCAGTGTCTTTTTAACTGACCTTGTTCAATGTTTGTACTATTGGATGTGTAGTATTATGTTTGTTATATTACAGTTCACGGATAATAAATTAAATATCACACTGGTGTAAATGGTAGGGGTGTGGGGTGGAAGGAAACACTAAAACGCAAGTTGCAAGTCTACTCAGGTAGCTGTGACTAGCTAGGGTTTGCAAGGAGCAGGGGTTGGGAAGGGTTGCGGGGGGAAAGGGTTGGGGGAGGAGGGGGGAAGAGGAGGGGAGAGGAGGAGGGGGAGGAAGGGGGGGGGGATCAAACCTCAAAAGCCATGTTGCAAGTCTACCCAGGCAGCTGTGACCAGCCACAAAAGTATTTTTCATCATCACTGTAACTGTTGATGAGGAAAGAAGAAATAAAACCTCCTTATTGATCAGTTTCACAGACGTGTACCATCACTGGCCCGTCTGCAAATATTCTCCTGCAAAGAACCATCATAAAACAGCTGGAAATAAATCTCTGATGGTGATAAGTTGAAAAGCAGTGACCTGTGTATGTTGTGTGCCAGCATTTTTACTGTGTGCTGTTTGTTCGCAAGCGGGAGAACTACCAAGCAGACAAAAGCAGCACAACCCATCAAGAAAGTCCAACTTCTTATGCATAGAGCTTTTTGTTTGTTGTTGGAGGTGATGATGTTAATAAATATATTAAATCATTGATGCAATGTGAATAGTGGGCTCAGCTATTATTGTTGGTTAAAAAAAAGAAGTTATTTTAATAAAGTGGTTAATATTACTATATTCTTACACACCCATTGGTGAGAACATCATTTGTTATTTTTGTTAACACATACTATAAACACATACATGTGTGATAACAATTTGAAAGACAATTTAACTCGCTTTTACTCGTTAGTTAAAAAGTTTGTTTTGTTTAATGACACCACTAGAGCAATTGATTTATTAATCATCGGCTACTGGATGTCAAACATTTGGTAATTTAACATAGTCTTAGAGAGAAAATCCGCTATATTTTTCTATTAGCAGCAAGGGATTTTTTATATGCACCATACCAGACAGGATAGCACATGCCACGGCCTTTGATATACCAGTCGTGGTCCACTGGCTGGAACGAGAAATAGTCCAATGGGCCCACTGACAGGGATCGATCCCAGACTTGTGTAGTATTCTCTATATATCGGATGATAAAAAGGTTTTATTATAAGGTACCAAAATTATACAAGTCCAAAACATTAATTGTATCCATGTTACAAAGAAAATATACATCTATACACAACACCTGCAACTAAAAAAATGTCCACAACATTGGGGCTGGGGGATCGAATTAGTTCACAGCAAAAAAGTGCCGCAGAAAATTAAATACTCTGCAGCAATTTCCACGGCATTGCTGATTGCCGTGGACAATTGCAGGGTTTGTATACAATGGAACACATGTGAAGCACACCCCAGTTACAATATTATTTCTGATGACTCTTTTTTCTTTTCTTTTTCTTTTCTCAACTATCATGAATTTAACACTCTTACAGCTACACTGCATAGCAAACATGTTGTTATATAATAATTCTGATTAGTGACAGTTGGTAATGAGTTGAAAATTGAGTAGCGCCTATTGTTTAATGTTTTAGAATTGCGTGACAATCTCTGAAATTTTCTTAGCAATTCGCGACACAATACTGAACAAAAAGTGTTCCCTACTGCATTACTTTTATCTTTCTTTTTTTAAATAACGTTTGAAAGAAAAATTTAGTTACCATTACTAAGGTTGGAAATAAATAAGTAATAAATAAATGCCTATTCACCACCCAACTACAATAATCATGTTAGATTGTATCTTGGGAATTTGTTTTTTAAGGGTAGAGGGTGGGTTTTTTTTAGAGGATTGTGAAGGTTTTGGGGCAATGGTGTGCTTTGTATTAAAGGATGGCTCGAATTAAACATATTCTTTTCCCAGTAACATGGACTGGAAACTTTTAAATAAATCTTACTCAAGACATCTAAAAATTAAAACGAGTACATGTGATCATAAACCAAACTTCCTCTATGGCTGAACATTTGTTTTGTATTCATGTATAATTGAGAACGTCTTTGCCCTCACTAAACAACGCATGCAGTCAGCAAGCAGAATACCAAGTTGGCAAAGAACAACAGTATAACAGCACAGGGGAGAAAGCTTAAAGCGTCAGATAAAAGAACGAAGGGTCAGGCAATATCAGCCTGTTGAGAGATTTACAGCCGCAGATCTTCCCCAACACAAATACACTGCAGCAGAGTACTTCTCAGGCTGTCACAATAAAAGGCAACTCGAGAGCAATTTTTACCTTCCATGCACTTTCCAATTTAATATTGTTGCCTGATCTAGTGCCAAGTTCTAGCCCAGGTAAATAAACAAATAAAGAGCAACAGCCCAAATTAAAATCTCCAAAGAGATGCGACAAGGCTGGGCCAAGGGCTCTGCTATGTCTAAGCCTGGTAAACATTGACACAGACATTGAAACTGGGCAAGCCTTTTCACAAGGCAAACAATTGTAACTGACTTAATAAGAAATATGTTACTCTTCGCTAAGGACGGATATTAAAATTTCCACACACGGACTCGACAACCTTTTTACAAAACTTGCAATATATTACATATTATTTTGTCTGATGAAAAGGATCAGGTTCCAATGCGATGTTGACCAACGTTCAGGTGTTTGTTAATGTTATTACAGGTATTATAATAAGTAGATCTTTCTCAAAATTCAAGTGCTTGCTCCTTTTTTTTCAACATTACTGTATACATGTATTATGTTGAAGAAAAAAAATAATGTAAGGGATAAGGGACAATGTTACTCCATTAAATATGGAATGTTATTTAGCTGTGGGTCAACACAGAGAACCACCCTCAAGACGTAAATCTCCAATAAGCAACCACCTGTCTAAATATTAGAACATACATGTGGTGCATCAAGGAAATAATAATCATTTATGTTTGTTCTGTTTATTAACACCATTAGGCATACTGATTTATTAATCACTGATCATTTATATGTACTTTCCCAAGCAGGACAGCACATACCATGGCCTTTGAATGAATGAATGAATGAATGAATGAATGGATGGTTTAACAGTTTGTGTTTTGATTCTGTACACAATATGATTTCATTTGGGCTCCTGTACATTAATATCTCTAATTTCTAAAATATTTACTATATAAAAAACATTTATACAATGCCTCAAGGACTTTCACTTTATGCCAACATTAAGACAGTCTTACCTTCAGTGAGATTACGACCCGGATTAAAAGATCCTTCAGGAACACTTGGAGGTATGAGATCACAGCTGGTCTGTCTAGCAACCTTACATCCAAACTTACTTTCAGATCTGAAAAATAGTCAAACCTTATTGTACATGGTTTTATCTAGGAACAGCCCCCCCCCCCCCCCCCCCCCCCCCCCCCCCCCAAAAGGAGAACATTTTTGTAATTATTCATCTGAAATATAAGGCTATATTATAAATACAGAAACTTTTACTGTACACAATCGGTAAGGTTCAGCAACAACAATATTGAAAGTAAATTGTTATACCAATGAGTGAGTGTAACGTCATTTTATTACATCAGGGTTTTATTTCTAAAATCTGACTTGACACCCATGGCTTTGACTTTTAGCATTGTTTTACAAAAAATTGGGAATTTTCAGTTTCATTTCAGCTAAGTTGGAATTTAAAAGAGTAATACTAAAAAAATTTGTCTTTATATACTACTCAAAAGAATTTAAGGGTCAGACGATATTTTCGACATTATTTTCTGAATGTCAATTATATTAGCTAGACCATAATGTCACGCATGGTATTGTTCCATTTTGACGAAAGTGGGTCTAAGCAACCCATAAATGAATTAAAATCCACTGTCATTGACACTGTCGACTAGTTCTAATGGTGAAAACATATTTACATTTGCACGTAAATTAGGGCGAAAGCGAAAGGTCTGCTAAGTGCCCATAACTTGCTTTTTCACAAAGTGCTTCATTTGCACACTTTGCATGTGTATTCCATGTTCCCAATGCTGAATTTCCGTATAATTGGAGCTTGCGTTCGTGTACGGTGCACACTCCAAATTCGACAATGGTACGACGTCAACTGACTATCGAAGATCGAGGAAGGACTATTGCTTGGCTTCAGGATGGCAATACGCAAAGAAATGTTGCTCTGAGACTTGGTGTCAGTCAGAGTGTCGTTGGCCGACTGTGGCAATGGTACCAAGCAACGAATTCTGTTCGAAATCGTCCACGTTCGGGAAGACCCCGAAGCACTACAAATAGAGAGGACCGCTACATCACCAATATGGCTCTACGTCAACGCATAACCACTGCACGCCGATTACGTGACAATCTGCGGACTGCGACTGGAACTCGAGTGTCTGATCAAACCATACGCAATCGTCTGAGAGCCAATAATCTACGCTGCCGTCGCCAGGCTGTTCGACCACCACTCCTACCACGTCACAGAACGGCCAGACGTCACTGGTGCACACTTCATCTGCGGTGGCAACGTGTTCAGTGGGGTCGAGTGATGTTCACTGATGAGTCCAGGTTTAGTCTGCAATTCAACGACGGTCGGGTTCGTGTCTACAGATGTCCTGGGGAGCGGTTCGCTGACGTTAACGTTAGACAACGTCACCGGTTCGGTGGTGGCAGCGTCATGGTGTGGGGCGGCATCTCTATCCACCACAGGACCCCCCTCTATGTGGTGGATGGCAATCTGAATGGAATCCGCTATCTGAATGAGATTATCCGGCCGTTGGTTCTCCCAGGCCTTCAGCAGATTGGTGGCGGGGCAGTTCTGCAGGATGACAATGCCAGACCCCACCGCGCCAGGGTGGTAACGGACTTTCTCAGACAACAAGGTATCGCCAGGATGGATTGGCCAGCATATTCGCCTGACTTGGCCCCAATAGAGCACGCCTGGGACGAATTAGGCAGGAGAGTTCGGGATAACCATGCCCCTCCGGCCAACCTTCATGATCTGGGTCAACTTCTCATGGCAGAGTGGCATGCCATTCCCCAAGAGTTCTTCAGACGTCTGATCAACAGCATGAGGCAACGATGTGTCGAGTGTATTCGCGCCAGGGATGGATTCACACACTATTAAACGAATGTTCTAATGTGTAAAATCCATGTTTGACAACCTTTAACTTTGACAGCATGTCATGTGACTTTCTTATATACAGTGACGTTTATTTGTGGGTTTTTGTAAATATGGAACAATAAATTAAATTTTTGGTGTAGTTTACATCATCAATCTAATACACTCTGAAACTTATTTGGTTATAAATTTTTGACCCTTAAATTCTTTTGAGTAGTATATAATAATAAAAATGGGAATTATTGACGTTCAGATTAGGAATGTTTTATTCCAAAACTGGGAATGAAAAACTAATAAAACCCTGTACATACCCATTTAATCTTACTTTAGTACTAGAGACCATGACATCAAGGACTGAACCTTTTAGTGATGTCAAACTAATAGTGGCGCACAGTGTGCTGTGATGTCCACAACATAATTAAATTGAAGGCATGTCACACATTGTCATGCTAAGTAAGGGTTAACCAATTTTTTTTTTTTTAATCATTAATTTAATTACTATCTAAAGTAACATTGACAAAAATATATGTATATTCAAGAAATAAAAGCATACAGTCAAAGCACGTACATGTTTTGTAATAATAAGTGTGTAAATCATAAAAATTGGGGCGTTTGTCATTTGTTTTAATAGCAGTTTTATGCATGGAGAATAAACCAGGCACAAAGGTCTCTCCACCTTTTACAGTGACTTTTAAACTTCTAATGTGCCTGACACACCCACATCTATCAGGTGCACTGGTTAAACGGTTCACTTTTACAAACACATATTTACCTGTAGCTGGTTTAGGACACTGAGTGCTGGTGATCAGTTTAGTATACATCACACAGAACTGATCGCAGGGCTCGAATTTAACAATGGCCATGCAGTAACTTGCCATAATGCCCTATCATATGCCTCAATGCCCTAGTCTAAATGCCTTCAAAATTAAACAGTCTCACAGCCATAATGCCCAGGCCTTATTTTGCATGGTATTAACTGGTCACTGAACTCAAATACGACTCCTGAAAGTTGTTTTATTATGAAAATATGAAACCGTTCACAATTTATTTTGAATGTGTGCTGTTGTCTTATATTAATTCACAAGTTTGTTAAATTTTGCCTTGTTGGCCTGCTTTTCAGCTGTAATGCCCTAAAACAATCTCCATTGGTCTGGGCCAAATGGCTTTGTCCTCTAACTTGCCAAATTAAAGGCCTGCCATCGTAAGCATCAACGACCATTTGCTCTACTGAAAACAGTTTAGTTTAACACTTAGTATGTTTATATCAATAACAACTGATATAACAATGATACTGATTATCAATTAAATCTACAATGTGTTTGGGAAATTTAAATCGTCACCATTGCCACCATACTGAATGCTTTGGCGTGTTGTGTTGCTGTCAAATGGTATTTGATCATGAAGCCAGTGCACCATGACTGGTATATCAAAGGCTGTGGTATGTGTTATCCTGTTTGTGGGATGATGCATGTTAAATATCCCTTGCTATACTAATGGAACACATCAGCTAATATTCAGGAGTAGGCTATGTGATGGCAGCAAGTTTCTCCTTCAGTAAGAACTCAATAACTGTCGTGGATAAACAGCATGTTTAAACAAGTTGATTTCAACTTATTTGCATGCTTATATCCAATTAAAAGTTCAAGCATGCAATCTTGGGCATACACTTCAGCTATTTCGTTTGTCTGAGCAGGGCACCATTCCATTAATATTAGCACTAAGATCACCTTACTGTATATTGCCGTGTATTAGCCGACTCCTTGTATATAAGCCGACCTCTTAGTTTGACCCTAAATATCAAGTACAAAATCATCGGCCTCGTGTATAAGTCGAAGTCATCTTTTGTCCAGTTGTATATTGTATTGGTTTCAATAATACTGTCAACAAATAGACTTGTGCTTTTCTTTTTCACTGTATTTTTTTCCCCTTTAATTATTACAGACACGGTAATCGTTATCGCAATGCTATCGTCTTCCATGCCATGCAAAAATAATTTAGCACCGATAAATCATAACAGGAAAATAAACAATTCAAGCTGTAACAACATATCATTGCACTTAAGTAATTAAATTATTCACTGGACAGCAAATAATAAACTCATTAAGGCATGTTTAATCCATTTTCCCCTCCACACAGAAAAACAATTCTGTGGTCCATGGCTGTTGTTTACACAAAATTGTGTAATCCAATCAAATAAGAGCTTACAAAATGATATAGACAGAGGTGTCAAACAAAGATGGCGGAACACGTTTTTACCATTGAAATGACAATAAAACAAGTAATTTTTATTATTATTTATCAAACTATTAATGCATTCAAGAACAAAAAACTACATAATATTGCATGACGGGGTGTATTATTTATATTGTGCACAAATTATTGTTACATAAGCTGTGAAAGGCTCTAAGGGTCTGATCAAAATTTGTAAGTCTGGGTCGGGAATGTTTTCGATCGGAATTTTATGAACTAATTTGTTGCCTCCGTGTATAAGTCGACACTCTTCTTTTGGAAAGTATTTCTAGACTTCAAAAGTCGGCTAATACACGGCAATATACGGTAAGTGCATTATGTAGTTGTATACTTAAGGTAATCTTAGTGCTAAGATCGTTTCATGGAATGGGGTCCAAGACAGTGGGTAGATGGTTAATGAGAGGCAAGTCATATAGTGGTCATACATGAAACCCACCAAGTCATTCAAATTTAATGTGGGTGCAAGCCAGTACTAATGTAATGTTTTCTGCACTGCAGCACTGAGGCTGGTCCGGAAAAGTGCTTGAATCTTAATTTAATACAAACACGACAATAAATTACCATTGCATGTTTCTTCTTTATAGTTCTATTTTTCATTATGTTGTAATTACCATATTTCCGATACATAATAAAAATAGCCAATAATTGAAGAGTGTACAGCAAAATCACCAGGCCATAAAACCATAAATGCAGAGATACTCGGCAAACACCTGATGTTATCTTACATAATGGCATAAAATTAGAGGAATTACATTGTGTGTGTGTAATTATCCATGCAAGGAAATGATGGCAATTTTACACAATAAAAGCAAGTTCAATAAATGTCAAACCGCCCTGTACCCACAACAGAATGGATACATTGTTTGAAGAGCATCTACTCAATGTATCTTGTACATAAACTTCAGACAGAGGTTTGTCAAAATTGTAGGTTAGATGTCTCATTATGTTCGAGTCACGCTATCTTGGGTGATGTAATCATCCCCAATTTCAGACCAAAATTTAACACCAAATGAATCAACATTTAAAGTGCAACCTTTTCATATCAGTGATTATGTATAATACTTTTATTGTTCGCATCATTAACAAGGGCCATAAGTTTATAAATGTTTGTAATTATGAGTCAGTCGGGTTAGTCAAACTTGAAACAGGCGTGCAGAAAGTACTCAACCACTCGCCAAATGCGAGTAAAAATTCTGACGGATGAGTTAAAAAATGCAAGTACCAGTCCAACGGGTGATCTGTCATTTTCATTTTGTTTGTCACATGATGTTGATCACTTACCAGGTGTTCTTATTGATATTTTGTCAATATATTCATACATGTATGATTTGAAGTGAAGACATTGTATATTATAATATTATTAATAATATATTATTCTAAAGACTGGCGGAATAAAGTAGTGTTGGAAATTGAATAAAACTGATTTTCGTCGATTATTTCGTTCATACTAAAGTGACATGTAAATATTTGTAAATATCTATTTAATAATACTCTACCTAATTTAGCATTCACTTGTTTGGACTCTCATTGATGTACAAGGTAGTGTTTACTCTTGAAATTAAAAGAAATATGTCAGTAAACAGGTGATTTGTGCACTTTATTGGAACAGACTATAACACATTTTGATCGATGTGTCAATTTCATTTACCCTTAAACAAAGTTTTAATTTAAAACTGCAAGTTAACTGAGTATTTTGAATTGCAGCAGAAATTAATTATTATCAGCATATTTAGTGCATATAAATTCAATATAAGTACATTAGAAAGTTCACAATCTTGCAACCACTTAAAGGTGCTATATCATAGTTAAATATATGTGAGCATCTGTTTGTGATAAAGATTTTCCAATAAAAATGTATGGGCATATAGTTGAAGGTGTTATCTTTAAATTTTAAAGCAAAATTTAATTTAAAATAATTATTTGCATTAGCTGTCATTATGCAACTTGGAGATAGCTCCTTTAATACATAGCACCTTTAATACCGGTATAATATAGCACATACTCTAATGGTTCTTGACAGTTTTTCTCAAAAAGTTACTTAGAAATGTCTACAAATATTTTGTTTTAGAAAGGGAAAGGGGTAAACCGTCATCAGAGATGATCCCTCACATATTGCAACAGCAATGAAATTGACACACGTCTATCAAAATTTGTTATAGTCTGTTCCAATAAAGTGCACAAATCACCGGTTTACTGACATCTTTCTTTTAATTTCAAGAGTAAACACCACCGTGTACATCAATCAGAGCCGAAACAAGTATATTCTAAATTAGATAGAGTATCATAAAATAGATTTACAAAATATTTACCTGTCAGTTTAATATGAAAGACATAATTGACGAAAATCAGTTTTATTCTATATCCGACACTACTATAGTAGAAATTATTGTGGGCTAGTAAATTTTAGTTGGTTTTAGTCTGGCAGGCTAGTGAAATACGTTCCATTTCTGCACCCCTGTTGAAAGGCACAGCAATTTGTAACACACCAGCACATAGTTTAGCTATCAGTTACTAGTCATCTCACCTAGCTCTAAAGGAGAGAAAAAAACTGCTGCTGCCACATAAGTTACTCTTATTATTACATGACTTTTTATCCTGCAATCACTATTTGCATTAAAGCCGCACACCCTAGTTCCATCCAGCGAAAATAAATTATAATTTGGTTAATCTATAAACCTGTAACACACTTAGATCACGTTTTTATCAAATGGAGTGAAAAAGCAGGTTTTATATCGATAAATACCATGGGAATCCCCATGTCCCAATTGCTTGAAATAATTTTGAAAGTTAGTATTCTGATGTCACCGGTAGATGTCGCTCGAAGCACAACAATGTCTACGTCACCACAAATTTCACAGACTTGGGGTGCATTCGTTTCACCTCTCCTGGACATGTTCCAACTGTTCTGTCCTGGTTGTATCTCCTCTCCAGATATCGTAAGACTTAGCAAAATTATTGGTTTTAAGGGTTTGTAACGTTTTGTATCATATCCAGACACTTACTTGTTTGAACTTTATTGTTACTGAAAATGTTCACGAACTGTGAAGAAAAATCTCACAAATGAACACAAACAAATCGGATGTTGATTGCGCGAACCGTGCACGAGAAAACAAACCGAACCAAAATGATAACGGTCACGTGATATACCAACGTCTGTGACATTGAAATGGAAATATCCCCTCTAAAAATAGATTGGACCTCGCTTGCTTAACGGGTTTTTCTCGACAGAACGTCTCGTGAAAAAATGCAAAAAATGCATTTCGTGGTTTTACAAACATCAGGATTACCAAAATGTAAGTAAAGTGCAATTTTATTTGTGAAAAATGGGGTTTAATAGCGAAAAACAACGCCGTAATGGTTAACAAATAGCCGTAACTAGGGTGTGTCCCTTTAACCAATTCTGGTAACCATTTAAAGCAAATGAACAAACTCCTACAAGCAGTTTATCTCGTCACATGACTCGACTTGTTTGCTTTGACTCGAAGTTTCACATGCATATTCTTTACATTGTTTATTTCAATAATGTATATGAAAATAAAGTTTTATGTTGAGATAAATATAAATATTTATGAAATATGAATTTTAAAACTATATTTGATGTGACAAATATAACATGTCACAAGAATAAAGTAATGAATTTTGTATGATGTCATACTGCAAAAACCATACTTGTATACTTTGAGCATATTGAAAATTAAGAATAAAATCACTCTCCTTGTTGAACTGAAGGATAAAAATAATAGCAGGCTAATGGCATTGGTTATTGGCTTTATCCCATTCCCCATTCTTACTGTCAGAGGTAAAGCTGATAACCTATATCATTAACCTGTTATTCACCATATATTCTTATACCAAACAGCACATACCACAACATTGGATGGAATGAAATAAATTCAGATGGGTCAGATCTGTGGACAATGACACTTTTAAGTGGCATAAAGATCTATTCTGGATAGGGGTTAAGATTGAAAATAATCTTAGACACTGAGGGGACTATAACAAATGTTGTTTCAAGTAAAGGGCTTACTGTAACAAAAATAAATCGGGTGCACTGCAGTAGAGATCAGCTTATTGGTTGTAGTGTGGATTGGGGGGTGGGTGGGTTGGTGGGCTGGGGTTACAAAAACTTGAAGTACCAACACAGGGCTTCTAGATTATGATAGCCCCACTCACATGGCTAGTGATATTCAAGGTTGGGCTAATAAATAACTATTATCATGCCCAACAGCTAGTGAAAAAAGAAGTCAAATGTTGCAGTTGTCTATTTTGTAAATATGATTATCCTGCCCCCACCCCAACCCCCCAATGTTAGTGTTTTACAGCTGTATATCTTTAGGTGACATATCTGATTATTACTATTATTTAGTAAAATTGTATTAAGTTGAAGTAAAGTAAGATAGTGAATTTTTAATCATGGCTAGTAAATTTTTATAATCACAGATTCCATGGCTAGTGGATTTTATAAAAATTCTAAAAGCCTTACCATGGTCTGGACTGTGTTCTAAGAATATTCCAAGTTTTCATAATAAAAAGTTACTTACTTGAAATCACTATATGGAATACTGCAGCAGTCGAGTCTTTGGTTTCTACGTTGCTTCACAAGAAATTTATACAAATTTTCCACTGTTATTTTATTTGTTCGTAAAACTTGTAAATAACTCTTAAATCGAAGGCGCAATCTTTCAGTTATCTGCAAAGAAAAAGAAACCATTTTAATTGTACAGGCTTAATGCACGAACAAGGTCTTGTTTCAGGTTTTAAATGGTTATTTCCTCATTAATATAGCAAATTTGAAAATTAAAAGAAACATATCTTTACCGGAAATTGAATTTAGGTATTGATTTTTTAACTTGAATTTGTCAAATTTGTAAGCCCAACTAATATCTGTTATTTACAAAAATACTACAAAGCAAAAAGTTACACACAAAACAAACCCACTGCAAAAGATCCATTCTCACTTATTACATTTGCTAAAATCAAACATGACAAAATTTTTACCATAAAACATATATGTATATCTACCTCCAACTAAATGTACTGATAGTTATCAAGATGGTAAGTAGAATATCCCATATAGTTCTTAATTATCAAAATAACATATTATACACAAGTGTTTTTTAATCTAAAAAATATCAACCAAGTTAATCAGAATTTGTTAAGACTCTGTAAAAATTCTATTTATCCTATAATTTTTAAAAAATTACATTTTAATTGAATATTTAGTAGATCAGTGTTAAAGTTGCCTCCATCGGTAATACGACGTCATCACAATTTACACAAATGAAGTTTGACTTCACACACTTTAAGTAAAGTTTAACTAAATCTTATGCTAAGTTTAACTGGTCTTGTTGGCTTGTAAACAAATGACCCATTGACAGCAAAACATTACTGACTTAATGCCAAATATCAAATGGGTTTATGACATGGATATTATGGTTAAGTTATAGGATAAAGGATTATATAATTCTATATGTACTCACTTGTTCTAGACGCTCCTTCTCTCTTGATGCTCTACTGCTATATGGTAGTGAATCAAAGATGGCCTGCAAGAACATCAAATAAAAAAAACTTTAGCTTTCTAATTTTTTTTTTTTTTTTTTTTTTTTAAAGAACCAAATATCATTACTTCGTTCAAAAGGTTATCTATAAGTACTGATTTATTACTCTGGGCATATTACATGTATTTCACAACTCAAAGAGATGACCTCTCCACATAATTATGCATGTACCAGGCTAACACACTGGTAAATGTTAATCTGCATGTTGATAGAGATTCCAGTGTAATTGTATTAACTGGTATTTATGAGTAAATAATTTGGAATTAAACCAGTACATATATTGTTTTATACAGATATGCTCTGGATATTTCAATGTACAATATTTTGTTCAACGTTACTTTGGACTATGCATACTAGTAACAGATAGAAACAGCAATCTCATATCTTATGTATACATTATGCTTTAAACTTCTTTTTTAAATCTCAACTGACTTAATTATTTCTTCTTTTAAATTTCTAAAATGTACACAAACATATCTTATAAAATGTAGGCAGTTTGCTTAGTATTCATTAGTTATATAGTAAATATTTTACATGGTGATCTATTCAGAAAAAGTATGCATTATGTACAGAATTCTCAAATCATATAAAATAAAATAAAAAAATTTTTTGGATACAACACCGATTCTGTATTAAAATATTTACATTTCGTTTTATCTACCCCTCAGCCGCCCCCACCCACCCCTATATCTAGGTTTGTCCAGTATTTGGGTGAATCCAGGCACAACCTTAAATGAGAAGTATTTTTAGCTCTGCCAGTTTTGATTAAGAAAACCAATTTTCCCCCTGGTTTAGTCACCGACCATGATTGTGTAAAACTATGGCAGATCATATTTATTTGTCTGAATCCTGCAGATCATTAAAGAAGTCTCGAGGTTATACTGCCGATATTTTATTGATTTCTCATTTACAAGCTGATGAAAAGATCTAATCTGTCAGACTCACACCCTAGTCAAAGACAATTAAACCTCAAAACACAGCCTGGGCAAAACAGGGAAGATATTAGACTGTTTTCTTTTATCATCATTAGTAAATGTACATGTATGTAAAAAACAAAAATTAATGCTGTTCAAACAAAATCATAATTAATAAAATTCTTAAACATATCATGGTAAACTTTGTTTGACACCCAATAGCTGATGTGTATTTGTGTTAGGGCGTCGTTCAATGATCATTTATTCATTGATTCATTAATTTCAGAGTGTTAATTAAATACCTGTAAATTCATATCATATACACATTATCTTGTATTTGTTTGCATGTTTTAAAGTACATGTACTGTAAAAAAAAAAAAAAAAAAAAAAAAATGTTTGTCTGTGTTTTCCACCCTAACTGGCGTACTTGTTAACAAAGCTGTTGCCCTCACAGATATTCACATACATAAAGTCTATTCCAAATAAAATTTAGTGGGAAAACATATTTCATACCCCAGACAGGACAGCACCTACCACAGTCAAAGGGAGATTTGTGCACACTTTATCCCAGACATAAACTTTAATAATATTTTATATAGTGAAACATCTCTAAACCGGACACCCTCAGGACCAAGTAAAAAGTCTGGTTCTAAGAGGTATCCGATTTAGAGAGGTTCTCTTCTGCACAGATATTTAAAAAGGGACATGAAAAATGTCCAGTTTTGAGGGAATTCCGGTTTACAGAGGGTTCCGTTTTTAGAGGTTTCACTGTATAAGTCAGGAAGTTGCCTAAAAGGGTGCAAACACACGGAATTATAACCCTAAAATCAGCTCAGCCGAGCACTCTATAACTATATATTATTGCCAGTCAAATCCTGGGCTTGCACCTGCAAGTTGCTAGACAATCTTGCAGCTTTAGGGGGTGGGTGGGAGAGAAAGACCACAAATCAGAGGAGTTCGCTACAGTATTTGCCAAGAAAGAAAAAAAAAACTAAAACCCACAACTCAGCAGCAGTCGGGCTGGGTAATTCACAATATGCATGATGGCTTCTCGGCAAAGGAAAGAAGTGACAAAATAAATTTATGGACTATAATTATGTATCATTCTCTATGCATGGCTGGCGTTTATAGCCTGGCCCAGTTCAAAGTGGGATGGGATGAAATGGCTTGCATGGAGACGCAGAAGTAATCAGACAGAGGCAAAAAGACACAGCAGTGCTAACGTTAGGGCCATAATATCTGGATAACTGCACAAAGCAATGTTTTGAGTATGTGGGAAAATACTTAAATATTACTGCAGGCTCCAGCCTGTCTACAGTTATGAAGACCCTATCCATAACTTTTAAAGCAGCCATTTGAGGATGAACAAATTTCTGGCAGCAACTCAAGAGACGTTTTCCACAAAAATCAAACATTTTGTTCATTGCTTTTTAGCACAAACCAAAGGATTCTGGCCAGTACATTAGGCCACCTGCAGGAAAATCTAAAAATTATATTTTTTTACATTTGAAAATCAGATCTAAAAACTACCAACTTGTTTTCCAGTCAGGAATCACCTGTCTAAAGCATTCAGTCAGCAAAAGGCAACTGCATTGCCACTCAGTATACCCAATGCACTTTTTAATAAGGTTCAATATAACTAGCTTTTGCTGTCCATCTTTAAGCATTATACATATTCAGCTATAAAATTTATATCAATACCTCTGTTCTAGAACTGTTTCAATTTCTAGATTTTGCTTTGAACAAGATTAAAATTTCAGAAGTAAAGACTGCTTTCCACTTCTCAAAATAAATTGAAGGTCAACAAATTTATGATATTCCTTACTTGTTTAATAGTGTATTAATTAAATAACATTTAACGTTATCACATTCGTACAGCTGTACCGACATGAGTTTGTTCATTTCTCGATGAACATAAAAATAATGTTGTCACTTCATATTGGTAATCTGTCTTATTGAAAATTATTGTTTAAAACCCCCCAAAAATTCAAATTCAAATCCAACTAATACATGATTTTTTAGTGTTATTATTTGTAGGTAAGTTTTAAATTTAATTATAAGTATTGTCTGTTATTTCTTTTACATTCATCTGGGCATGAACAAAAAACAATTGTTTGCAAACTTCGCTGATGAACATAAAAAAAAAACCCAGACAATCATTAAATAAAATTTTAAAATACAAGTAAGGTTTTGCTTTGTTATGGGGGGTTTGGTTTTGTTTGGTGTTTTTTTTAACAAAAAACTTCTAGAAATTACATGTCCACACATGTACAAGTATGTCTTTTCACCTTTCCTTCTGTACAACAAGTGCATACTTCCAAAATGTTTTGCTATGTTACAAATGAATGTTGTATAATAGTAGACTTTTACTGCATATTATATGACAAGAACAGTAAACGGAGAAAAAAAATGTTTGCGCAGCAACCTATTATTCACAAAGATCGGGCAGAAACAATGTAGTATTTATACTTCCACGCTGCATATATTAGCCTTCACGAGGCAGTAAAAAAAAATGTGTCTGTTGGCGACAAGATTTGTGAGAGGTTAGTAAGTGTACAAGGACTTAGAAGCCAACATGACATCCATAAAGTCAGGCTTGAGACCCTGTTGAGGTATAAGTAACAAACAGATCTGCCTGCATTAAGAAGGTTAATACTTGGTATAACAAAACACAGAACTAGCATCTAAATAATTATTTCATTTTGAGTTTATTATTTTTATTTACAGCACCATTTTTTCTCTCATAAATTTGTCCAATTATATGCATTTTTGTCTTTTAATATAGGTTTTTATTTCATTAAAAGCTCAAGTATGCAATCTAAGCTACGTTGTGAATTTAGCAGGATTCCATGCTTGTATGGATACCAGATTTTAGGTTGGTAATATTATACAAGATGGAATCCCCAAATATCTATATTTATTCCGGCAGAATCATAGAAACAGATCCCAAAATTTATTCAAACAAGCAGAAACATAGTCCAAGTTTCCTTTTAGAGGAGATACTGATTAAAAACTTAAATGTTTCACACCTCAAGCAAATGTTCTAACCATGGAACTACATGTGCAATATGTATGTTCAGACATAGAAAACCCCAAACACGTACGGGTTAGTGTAAAATAGACCTGGTAACATATGGGTTACATAACTTACAAATTTATCAAGTTCACAGGTTGCTAGTAAAGCCCTCTTCATTTAATTACTTTTTTTTATGTCACACTCCATATCCAATATATTTTCATCATTAATTTATTTTAACAATTCAAGACTATTTGAGACAGCTGATGTTCTACACAGTTGTTCCTTAATAAACTTTCTTAATAATTTACTAGTTTTATAAAATACTGAAATATTTTCAATGTTCATACTATACATTTAGTAACACTACCCCATAGCAGTTTAGGTTCACTATTGAGTTATATCCACAGAAGGCCTCTTACAAAGACACACCAGTCTGAGAGATGTCTTTACACAGCATCAACCTTTGTGGACTTCAAAAAGTTTTAGTTTCAGTGTTACTCCCTGAATATTTATGACAGAAGTGGTGGGCTGACTTTTGACATACATGACATATGTCACATAAACCTCTTTTGAGACCGTCACACAAAGGTAACACTTTTTATAACTTTGTCTTTAGTATGTGTATGTGTGTGTACACATAAGATGATCATTTACATGCATATGTAATTATATATCTGCATTAAAGACAATCATATTCCAAAACATCCTCTCGTCTTTCTTTTTTTTTTTCTTTTTTTTTTTGGAGATGGGTGATTGAGAGAGCAAGTTGCATAATGTGTAATTTAAATAACAAATCTGCATGATTCATTTCAAGTTTATGTCCTTCAAGACACGTAACTTCATCTGTCACTCAATAAACTTAAAAATAGTTTTAGATGGTATATAAACCTCACACAAAATGGAAGCTTGTGTAATACCCTATATATAATATATATGCATGTTCAAAGAAAACAATGTTGTTAATAACACTTCAGCACATTGTATACTGTGCTTATTTCAGTGTTCGACAAATGTCTGAGAAAGTCACTAACCCTCATATAAGATCTGGCTAAAGCCCATTAGCCCAGACCAAAAATTCACTAGCCGGGACCAATGGCTAGTGGATTTATCGAACCCTGGTTATTTCGACACTTGATGAAGACTGAAAACCTGCTGCCACCATAAAGGCTATTCCTGACATAAAGCTGACCAGAGATTTTCTATATCAAGAGAGCACATACCATGGCCATGTGCCCATTAGAGGGCATTGATTGGAATGGGAAAAATAGATATGACAGGATATACCAGTTGTGGAGCACTGGTTGAGACAGGAATACAGATGGAAAAAAACCCCAGTGAGTCTGCCAAGATTCAACTGATGCACCTCCAGGGAACATTTTGTTCAATATCGTGATTAGAGATCACTACAGAAAGAAAGAAAGAAAGAAAGAATTGTTTTATTTAATGACACATTCAACACATTTTATTTCCGGTTATATGGTGTCAGACATATAATTAAGGACCACATACATATTGAGAGAGGAAACCCGCTGTCACCACTTCATGGGCTACACGTTTGGATTAGCAGCAAGGGATCTTTTATATGCACCATCCCACAAAAAGGGTAGTACATAACAATTTTCAACTGATCACAAACTGTTGCTAATCACAAATGTTTTAATAAAATGTTTCCTGACCTCAGGTAATCACTATACTGAGTTAAATCCCATTCCTCAACCCATGTTGAAGAACAAAAAGTATATTTCTACATTTTTACTTTTTAAGCCTCCCTTAACCTTCTGAGTACTGCAGGCGAGATATCTCACCCGACGTCACGTCAGTCGATATATACTGTACACTGTATACAGTGCATTTCCCAATTCATATTTCCCGCCGTTTTGCATACGACACTCACCGGAAACGGAAATATAATTAAAGAAAAAAGATTTTCGGCAAGTATTTTCGCTTGACAACAATGGCGGCACGTCGCGGTCATTTTCAGGGATCGATAGCTGATTGTGACAGCTAATTTGATAATAAATTTGATAGTTTTACCAACAACGAAAATTACCAAATATTGCAATATGAATCGTAGTTCGGGTTTAAAAAACAATTCTGGTTCGAAAACCACTGTTATCGGGAATAATGGACATAAATACTGGACAGTTGGCCACAAATGCCCGTAAGTAAACGCAACTTTTTCGATTTTTTGCCTAATTTTAATCACCATTAGCCGATCTAAAATAATAAAAATTACAAAAAAAAGACACGAAAATAATACTTACCGATTCATATATGAACTTTATTTCATGTATTTATGAAACATTTAAGTGAATATATGTGAGTAAAAATTATAAACTTGTACCCACTCGACGTGGTTTTTGTTAAAAATTAATCCAGTAGTCTAAAGGTTAATTACTTAAAGTAAACACTGGACTACTGCGACCTGATTTACTATTTCTTATTTTTATTTTTGTTATTGAATGAAGAAAAAAGAAACATGTAGGGAAAAAGTGAAATGATGGTGATTGTTATGAGGCGGTCACGTTACAGAAAACAATATTTTTCAAAAGACTGCCGTGCACAGTTGAAGGCAATCACTAGGAACAATTTCTCATATGAAGAAAGCTCTTAAAGTTGAGAATTTATCCCGACAACTGTCTTTTCATTTTACACGTCACTTGACCATAAATCCTCGACAGAAAGTAAAGCCATTTTGAAAACGCCCAGCATGAGAATTTTACTGCCAGTTTTCTCCAGCTCGCACACACAAGCATATATATACTGCCAAGAGAAACTCAATGGGTAAATATTATAAAGTGTAACAATTACTTTAACCACCACAGAATAGATTAAAAGCTAGACCCTCTGTACAAGTGAAGCACTCTGGATACTAAATTAACTAATAACAGAGATGCAGATTATCGTGGCCTTTTCTTATCAAAGAATAACAATACAAAATAACAAATGTTTGTGATTGCATTAAAATTTGAATAAAGGTTTTTTTATTTTGTAGTAAGAACATTTCCACATAAATACTTCATTAACTTATATTTCTGGTTAAAATTATACATTATTGATCAAGCATGCATCTCAAGTTTTTAAGCTGTTTCCATAGGTTCATGGTTAACGAAAAAGTCAATGTAATGGTATTATACATCTAAGGATTTATCCAGAATTTTTCACCAAGGTCCCACGTCTGATGGAATTGGGTCAATTAGCACTAGTAAATTATATTTGGGATACTTTTTCAGGCCACAGAATGACACAGTACACCACTGTTAACATAATTTATTAGAATAAACATAATTAAATATATATATACTTTCTCTTAGGAATGGACCTTTGTGCGAACCCACTAAATGCCTGGATAAATCCATAACACCCTACTGAAATATGCACTCATTCTCACTGTCTACCAGCTACTGTCAGGATGACTATGTAGAATTCGAACATCATATATGTTTTACTAGCTGTTGTCAAAATCAAATTATATGTATACATGTAGGCAATTCCAGCATTATGGACATTCTACTAGCTACTGTCAGAATCACTATAGACAATTCCAGCATTATGGACATTCTACTATATTGGTAATCCAGCGTTATAGACATTCTACTAGCTACTGTCAGAATCACTATAGACAATTGCAGCATTATGGACATTCTTCTATATGGGTAATCCAGTGTTATAGACATTCTACTAGCTACTGTCAGAATCACTATAGACAATTCCAGCATTATGGACATTCTACTATATTGGTAATCCAGCGTTATAGACATTCTACTAGCTACTGTCAGAATCACTATAGACAATTGCAGCATTATGGACATTCCTCTATATGGGTAATCCAGTGTTATAGACATTCTACTAGCTACTGTCAGAATCACTATAGACAATTCCAGCATTATGGACATTCTACTATATTGGTAATCCAGCGTTATAGACATTCTACTAGCTACTGTCAGAATCACTATAGACAATTGCAGCATTATGGACATTCCTCTATATGGGTAATCCAGTGTTATAGACATTCTACTAGCTACTGTCAGAATCACTATAGACAATTCCAGCATTATGGACATTCCTCTATATGGGTAATCCAGTGTTACAGACATTCTACTAGCTACTGTCAGAATCACTATAGACAATTCCAGCATTATGGACATTCCTCTATATGGGTAATCCAGTGTTATAGACATTCTACTAGCTACTGTCAGAATCACTATAGACAATTCCAGCATTATGGACATTCTACTATATTGGTAATCCAGCGTTATAGACATTCTACTAGCTACTGTCAGAATCACTATAGACAATTGCAGCATTATGGACATTCTACTAGCTACTGTCAGAATCACTATAGACAATTCCAGCATTATGGACATTCTACTATATTGGTAATCCAGCGTTATAGACATTCTACTAACTACTGTCAGAATCACTATAGACAATTCCAGCATTATGGACATTCTACTAGCTACTGTCAGAATCACTATAGACAATTCCAGCATTATGGACATTCTACTAACTACTGTCAGAATCACTATAGACAATTCCAGCATTATGGACATTCTACTAGCTACTGTCAGAATCACTATAGCTAATTCCAGCATTATGGACATTCCTCTATATGGGTAATCCAGTGTTAAAGACATTCTACTAGCTACTGTCAGAATCACTATAGACAATTCCAGCATTATGGACATTCTACTAACTACTGTCAGAATCACTATAGACAATTCCAGCATTATGGACATTCTACTAGCTACTGTCAGAATCACTATAGCTAATTCCAGCATTATGGACATTCTACTATGTTGGTAATCCAGAGTTATAGACATTCTACTAACTACTGTCTGGATCACTATAGACAATTCCAGCATTATGGACATTCCTCTATATGGGTAATCCAGAGTTATAGACATTCTACTAACTACTGTCTGGATCACTATAGACAATTCCAGCATTATGGACATTCCTCTATATGGGTAATCCAGTGTTACAGACATTCTACTAGCTACTGTCAGAATCACTATAGACAATTCCAGCATTATGGACATTCTACTATATTGGTAATCCAGTGTTATAGACATTCTACTAGCTACTGTCAGAATCACTATAGACAATTCCAGCATTATGGACATTCTACTATATTGGTAATCTAGTGTTATAGACATTCTACTAGCTACTGTCAGAATCACTATAGCTAATTCCAGCATTATGGACATTCTACTATGTTGGTAATCCAGAGTTATAGACATTCTACTAGCTACTGTCAGAATCACTATAGCTAATTCCAGCATTATGGACATTCTACTATGTTGGTAATCCAGAGTTATAGACATTCTACTAACTACTGTCTGGATCACTATAGACAATTCCAGCATTATGGACATTCCTCTATATGGGTAATCCAGAGTTATAGACATTCTACTAACTACTGTCTGGATCACTATAGACAATTCCAGCATTATGGACATTCCTCTATATGGGTAATCCAGTGTTACAGACATTCTACTAGCTACTGTCAGAATCACTATAGACAATTCCAGCATTATGGACATTCTACTATATTGGTAATCCAGAGTTATAGACATTCTACTAACTACTGTCTGGATCACTATAGACAATTCCAGCATTATGGACATTCCTCTATATGGGTAATCCAGTGTTATAGACATTCTACTAGCTACTGTCAGAATCACTATAGACAATTCCAGCATTATGGACATTCTACTATATTGGTAATCCAGCGTTATAGACATTCTACTAGCTACTGTCAGAATCACTATAGACAATTCCAGCATTATGGACATTCCTCTATATGGGTAATCCAGTGTTATAGACATTCTACTAGCTACTGTCAGAATCACTATAGACAATTCCAGCATTATGGACATTCTACTATATTGGTAATCCAGAGTTATAGACATTCTACTAACTACTGTCTGGATCACTATAGACAATTCCAGCATTATGGACATTCCTCTATATGGGTAATCCAGTGTTATAGACATTCTACTAGCTACTGTCAGAATCACTATAGACAATTCCAGCATTATGGACATTCTACTATATTGGTAATCCAGCGTTATAGACATTCTACTAGCTACTGTCAGAATCACTATAGACAATTCCAGCATTATGGACATTCCTCTATATGGGTAATCCAGTGTTATAGACATTCTACTAGCTACTGTCAGAATCACTATAGGCAATTGCAGCATTATGGACATTCTACTAGCTACTGTCAGAATCACTATAGACAATTCCAGCATTATGGACATTCTACTATATTGGTAATCCAGCGTTATAGACATTCTACTAACTATTGTCAGAATCACTATAGACAATTCCAGCATTATGGACATTCTACTAGCTACTGTCAGAATCACTATAGGCAATTCCAGCATTATGGACATTCTACTAGCTACTGTCAGAATCACTATAGGCAATTCCAGCATTATGGACATTCCTCTATATTGGTAATCCAGCATTATAGACATTCTACTAACTACTGTCTGGATCACTATAGGCAATTCCAGCATTATGGACATTCTACTATATTGGTAATCCAGCGTTATAGACATTCTACTAACTACTGTCAGAATCACTATAGGCAATTCCAGCATTATGGACATTCTACTAGCTACTGTCAGAATCACTATAGACAATTCCAGCATTATGGACATTCTACTAACTACTGTCAGAATCACTATAGACAATTCCAGCATTATGAACATTCTACCAACTACTGTCAGAATCACTATAGGTAATTCCAGCATTATGGACATTCTACTATATTGGTAATCCAGCGTTATAGACATTCTACTAACTACTGTCAGAATCACTATAGACAATTCCAGCATTATGGACATTCTACTATATTGGTAATCTAGTGTTATAGACATTCTACTAACTACTGTCAGAATCACTATAGACAATTCCAGCATTATGGACATTCTACTATATTGGTAATCTAGTGTTATAGACATTCTACTAACTACTGTCAGAATCACTATAGACAATTCCAGCATTATGGACATTCTACTATATTGGTAATCCAGCGTTATAGACATTCTACTAACTACTGTCAGAATCACTATAGGCAATTCCAGCATTATGGACATTCTACTATATTGGTAATCTAGTGTTATAGACATTCAACTAGCAATTGTCAGGATCACAATGTGGTTATTCCAGTGTTATAAGAGTCTACTAACTACTGTAAAAATCACCATGGGTAATCCAGACCTTGCTTTTTAAGGTGTGCAGGTGCGATCACGCTTGTACAGTGCACATAATTTTAATCTGATGAGTGTGAAAAACAGTGCGCGTAAAATACATGTGTATATGTATATTTCCACTGTTTACAAAAATCAACAGTTTTCATAGCTGATAGGAAGGTCCTGTTATTAAAACAAATAAGAATTAAAAACATGGAAGTGGCTTCCATGCAGTCGTTAAATTGGTATTTCTCTTTGTTGAACAAATTGGGAAATACTGGTCTAATAAACAATTTTGTAGACGTACCAGTCAAAATCCAATCGCAGCTAGAGTGCCTATTTTATTTATTCTGGAGAGTACTTTTTCACTCGCCTTAGCATATTGAGGTGTACAATTTTTCACTCGCCTGTAATTTTCAAAAACCAAGGACTGGTAATCCAACGTTACAGACATTTTACTAGCTAGTCAGGATTACAATGTGAGCAAATTGGGGCCATTACAGCTGTTCTGCTAGCTACTGTAAGGATGACTATGAGCATTTCCAGCATTTTGGATATTTTCTTAACTAGTCTGGATCATTAAATGGTTAATTCCTGCATTGTATATTTATTTTAGTAGTACTATATGAATGATTTGTACTTTATTTTGATGATAGGTTATGTTTTACCAATCTGGAAACGGTAAAGACGTAAAACAGACTACAAAATATTCACACCATAGATCACTCAAGCTTTTCATCATTTGCAAGAGTAGAGAAAAGTTCAGGCTATCACATTTATCTTTATAAAAGCACTAGGCCATGTGCCCGAATCTACATGATAGCCCAGCTTCTTTTTTTTTGTTGCTTTTTTTGAGTGTATGATTAGTGCGTACCCGACAGTCTGTGCTAAATGGATCGTAACTATTTAACTGGCTTCACAGAACTGCGTCAAGGCTGGGTCGCCAATGAAATGCCCACCTATTCGTGCTCTTTCAAATGACACTAATTCACCCAGTGTGTCGGCACACTGGCCATGCAAAAGGCCCCCAGGTTATAAACACGGCTTCTTTTCTTCTTCGAAAGATCAATGAAACTCCCAACAATGGAGGTAGTGGGCTGCTAGTGCCTCCAACACCTGAATGGCCGCTGAGGCCTGTGCAAGGACAATGCGAAGTTGTCGAAATGCTAGATGGACTTTATCTATCAAAATAAACTCTTATAACTGAATGCTGTCACAACGCAACTGATTCAACTGATACATTAATCTGATGTTTGGTCTATTTATTGCAGAGAAGTATCTGGCTGCTTGATAAAATTATCTGTTTAGCTGTTGTTTTCATTGTTAAATTTAAACATGCTCCTATCCTGGCCCCAATAAGGAGTGCAAGGCAGATGGATAAATGTATACAGTCATAAAATAAACACCACAGCGTTTGCTTCCAAGAAGATATAACAGTAAACTTCAGCATTTGTTATTGCAGTTTATCAGATTAACATGTTAACCTGATCTGCCATGAAAAATGTTGTCTTTTACTTGTTGTGTAACTTAAGATGATGTGTTGAAATACGATTAGTTTACAGTGGTATTTAATACATGTAGATTTATGGCAGTGTCTTCAGCTAATGAGGTGCATTTGCTGTGAGAAATAAATATGATGTCACTTAAATATCTTATTATATACAGACTTATTAAAAGTATCTCACTAAATATCTTATCAAGTTGGTAAAACATAATAATAATATTAAATTGTATTTAAAACATTTTAATTTGTATTTATTATGTTATAGTCATCAGAAGATTACAGCAACTGGGGTGGGGGCTATATATTAGCCCACTATATGTTACACTCATTACATTAATTTGTATTTATTATGTTATAGTCATCAGAAGATTACAGCAACTGGGGTGGGGGAGCTATATATTAGCCCACTATATGTTACACTCATTACATTAATTTGATTTTTAACAGGGATTTATTATTTTTAAAGTTTGGCAGCAGTGTCCACTCCACCTCCCGACACTTATGTAGAAAGTTTATCATTCAAAATACACACATAAATGATTATATTTACAGGATATATATAAAATACTAAACAAGTTTGCCTGTCATACCATTTTTATGCAATGAGTGAACAGTTTTGGCATTTGATGAGCAAAAACCTACTACATTCCTTATGTTATAGCCCACTGCAAATGATAGATATATATCACACGTAAATTTAAACATCACATTGATTAACGCAATGTAAAAAATGTACAGTTTAGATTTTGGCGCACAATATGACTGAATTGTTGATTCGACCTGCAAGACTGAGATGACGGAATGGGACTGACTAGATGATCATATTTTGTACACAGGGCCATAAAAAAGAGTATCAGTTTGACGACAGACATTTGACACAACATCGTTTTAGCTTCGTACACAACAGGCCCAAATATAACAGCCGATCTTATCAATTCATGGCCAGATTTCGTAATGGTACACATTTAAATTATACTGTTTTGTACAAACACAGTTAAGATACGTTAATAATACCTGAACAAAATATTTTCAACAGCAATTTTGCACTTCGTTCATAAAAAGGACACTTCATTCACCAAGTTTATTTTATTGCAGGGGAAATGCAAAGTGATGTCATTCGAATACCGACATAATTCAAATTAAAAAAACCCTCACAGACCACTGACCTATTTAATGTCCTAACCTTACCTGAACAAAAATAATTTGATTTGTCCCTAAATGCACTTTATTCAACCATCTTCATAACCACCATACTCCATTTGTAAATTATGGCAATGGTCCATAATTCAAAAACTAAAACTGCCGAGAGGGTTGACATGGATTTCACTCCATCATGGTTCAGTTAAGGTGATGCGACAGCTAGATTTGGTTTGCAACAATTAATGCAATTTTTATTTATATTATCCGTTTTTAGAGAAATAAGGTCCTTAAATCCGTGACAGTATACCTTTAACATATAGTTGTCACACACAGTCTAAACAGTAAAATACCAAATCCACTTTCACCATGTACATACAGAATATACACATACAGAATACTCTTGGAAGCAAGGAAGCTTTTGTATGCAATTACCCACAATGAGCAAATCCTTTGACATACCATTTGTGGAGCAATACACAAGAGAAGAAAATGAATGGATTTATTAATGGTCAATGATCCTATTACCCATCAAACCTCAGATCTTGAGCAATCTACCTGTTGGACTCCAGAAAAATCTGATAAGTACAAGATAAGCCGGTTGTCTGGTTATGGTTTATTTTCTCAACACATCACAATAACATAAATTTGGACCATTCAAAGACTATAATGCACACAAAAATAATGCAAATATTTTAATATATTTTCATTAGTACAGTTTCAGGAAACATTTTGTTCAGTATCACGCCACGACTTGCTACACAAGTTCCTGATATTAGTTTATTACTGCACAAGTTTAAAACATTAAACAGCAGTTGCTAATCAATTTAAGTTTGACCAGAAATGTCGCTAATCAAAATTTTAAAAACAAAAATGGGCCTATAATGTTCACATGATATTGAAAATGTTTATAGACACAAAAACTAAAGGGATTTAAAACAAATAATGTTTATATTTTTTTTAAAAAGCCCTCCACCTAAATGTGTTTCTTTTGTTTTGTATATTGCAAGTTAAAAGTTTTGCTAATATGTTTTTTAAAAATATATGAAGCACTGGTTTCTGCAAATTAAGTTCTACCATTTTTACACTGACACAGTGATAGTGATAACATTAAATCTGCACACATGAAGACAATGGTACAGATCTTGCCAAACTTCACACACAATACAACAGATCACAGGGCTCATGTGGACCCTCCAATAAACATTCTTAATAGCAGTTCAGACCAATAAACCACACCGAGCAGCCATGGATTATGCAACATCACAATACACACAGAGACATTAACCTTTCATCGGCAATAACCATGAAACTTTGGACAATTGGGCCACACTGACTGATACCAAAGTGATGAAAATTTACACACTTTTGTGGGAATAATGTGTCTTCAATGAATTCCTCCATCGGTCATTTGAGCAAAAGAAATGATAAATGACCATTAAAGCAGCTGAAAGTCAACAGAATTCATGGGTACACTCCTTAAAAGGCCATTCACTTTAACAGTGCATTTTAATGGGGGTGGGAGGAGAGATATGAATTCTGTTGTTTAGTTTATAAATACATGTTTAGTTTATAAATACATGATTATGCACTATGTGCCTTAAAAACCCAGTTATATTGTGCAACTTACAATATTTGTATAAAAATTAATAAAAAATATTTAATTTAAAAACATAATAAAAGCTTAAAAGCACAGCACGTGATTTAAAGCTAGAGACTTTCTTTCAGGTATAATGTCAAGTTTCCTGATTATAGATACCAGGTTTTGGAGTGTTTTAAATGAGTGCAAGATGTAGCCCAGTGGTAATGTGCAGTTGGTCTAGGATCAATCCCCATCAGTGGGCCCATTGGGTTATTTCTTGTTCCAGCCAGTGCACCACAACTGGTATGGCCCAAAGGACATGGTATGTGCTAACCTGTCTGTGGGGTGGTGCATATAAAAGATTGATTGACTGGAAAAGTGTAGTGGGTTTCTCCTCTAATAATATGTCAGAATTACAAAATGTCTGATATGCAATTGCTGATGATAAAGTTAAAAGTGCTTTGTTCAGATTTGTGAACATTGTTCTTATTTTCTAGTGTTTAAAAGGATGTACATGCAGACCATAGTTTTTAAACACTAAGGCATATTTTTCACTATTACAGCCGTTTATGATCACTGAAATCAAACACAACTTACATTTTATTGTTTATATTATCCATTTTCGTACAACCGAAATGTTTCTGGTCATCCTGGTGTTTTCAATACCACAAAATGCATTTTTTATATTTTTAGAAACGCATGTGCGGTTATGGAGTTATTTTTTTAGTCTATTTTTAAGGGTATTTCAACATCACAGACTCTTGTTTCACTCTGTTGTATCCAAATTTGTTACAGGAAGGAACAAAATGTTTTATTTAACAATGCACTCAACACATATTTATGGATATACGGCGTCGGACATATGGTTAAGGACCACACAGATATTAAGACAGGAAACCCGCTATCGCCACTTCATGGGCTACTCTTTTCGATTAGCAGCAAGGGATCTTTTATATGCACCATCCCAGACACATACCACAGCCTTTGATATACCAGTTTTGTTGCACTGGCTGGAGCGAGAAATAGCCCAATGGGCCCACAGACGGGGATTAATTCCAGACCGACCGTGCTTCAAGTGACTGCTTTACCACTAGGCTACGTCCCGCTCCCTTACAGGTTTGTAAATTAACCAAACATTTAGTGTCCATTTTTATGGGTTGAAACTAGAGTCTAGGTGAATATGCCTTAGTGTTTAAAAATTAGGGTCTGTCTCTTTAATAATTGTACAACTGTAAATACGTATTTAGGCCTAGTCCACTTTTAATAATGGGGTAAAATATTTTTAAAATTACTGACTCTATGGCAAGAAGATTTTTTTTTTTCAATTCTTAAAACTCTGCTTTATGGTACTCAAAAAGCTTTTCCCAAATGTATGTACATGTAGCAAAGACATGCAAATTTGGATTCAGTTCACAAATACGTGGATAAAGTCAGCATATGAACGAAAGACTGGATCAAAGTTGCTGCACCCAAAACAAACGTCTATGATGATAAAAGGATCTCATCAATGGCCAGTTTGGGCTCTGGCTTCAAAGCGACCCAAATAGCTACGCTTCCACAAACAGAGGGAAAGGCAGGCGAGTTGAGCGTGTAAAGCAAATATGTGACGGATGATTGTGTTGCCTGTCTAAGGCCACAAACCCATGGCCTTCCTCTCACGAGAGTACAGCCCACCCTAAAAACAAACGGAGGAAGAAGCTCAGAAGAAGAAATGCAGACAATCAAAACGTGAATATGGATATAAACCTACTTAGTGCCCTCATTGTGCTACCTTCTAAGATGTGGTTTAAGTACTTTCCAAGACTTGTAAATTGTCTTTGTTATGTTTATGACAAACAAAATTAATGCAAATTTTATTATTATTTATTTTAAAATAAATATTGTTTGCAGTTTCGTATTACAACAGCTATAAAGGTTTCATGACACACAGGTCCACATAAAAATATGTCGATTTTGACAACATAATCCCAGTATTCAAATCTGTCATCTATATAAATCTATTTTATTAAATGAAAACTGTGCAGGGCTTCTAGAATTTTTATAAAATCCACTAGCCATGGGATCAGTGATTAAAAGAATTTACTAGCCACGAATAAAAATTCACTAGCCCTACTTTAAGTTTATACAATTTTACTAAATAATAGTAATAATCACAAATGTCACCTGAAGAGGGAGATAAAGCTTAAAAACACTCACATTGGTGGGTTGGGGAAGGATATTCATATTTACAATATAGACAACTGCAACATTTGACCATTTTGTTTTCACTAGCCATCAGGCATGGCAATAGTAGTTATTTATTAGCCCAACATTGAATATCACTAGCCATGGGAGTGGGGCTACCATAATCTAGAAACCCTGACTGTGTTTCTATGTATTTATTCAATGTTTACAAAAATATAATTAGAAATTTGTACCAACTTCAGTTATGTGGTACTTCACCAAAGGAAAGAAAAGTTGTAATATAGTGTTGAAGACTTCACATGTATTTCTTGGACAAATTAATGTGATGTTATCATTTCGATTCTAAATTTTAATTTTATCTATCTGTGACATTTGTATTTTTACACATTTCTTTACACTGTTTTTATTTAACTCTTGAATTTTTATAAATTGATGTTGATCATCACATTATGTTTGCATACTTCACCATTGTCTGACACCTAATAAACATCTATTCTATCTATTCTATTCACGTTCATGTAAGTATTTTTTTAAAGTTGATTCGTTGATGTGTCTGTATAGATATGTAAGTGTAATGTTCAAAGTTTACTCCCATGGTTTAAGTTTAAAAGGGTATGACAAGAACAAGTACAAATCTCAAAATATACAAGACCTTGCTTAAAATTCTAGCAAATTGTTCAATTTTACAATCTCTGTGGGGATGTTTCATTGGGGATGAGCCAGAGTTCACCCTGGATCAGGGCAAACACTTTTATAACATATAGGACAACTTCCATTAATTCTGGGTAGGCTCAGATTTTAACTTAACCTTCTGAGTACTGCAGGCGAGATATCTCGCCCAACGTCACGCCAGTCGACATACTGTACACTGTATACAGTGCATTCCCCAATTCATATTTCCCGCCGTTTTGCACACGACACTCATCAGAAACGGAAATATAATAAAAGAAAAAAGATTTTTTTTTCAAAATGGTGGCTTTTGTTTTGATTTTTTCTATTGAAAATACCTTGAAATTTTGAGTTCAAAAAGTGGTTTTCGTCAAGTATTTTCGCTTGACAACAATGGCGGCACGTTGTGGTCATTTTTAGGGATCGATAGCTGATTGTGACAGCTAATTTGATAATAAATTTGATCGTTTTACCAACAACGAAAATTACCAAATATTGCAATATGAATCGTAGTTGGGGTTTAAAAAAAAATTCTGGTCAGAAAACCAGTTATCGGGAATAATGAACATAAATACTGGACAGCTGGCCACAAATGCCCGTAAGTAAACGCAACTTTTTCGATTTTTTGCCTAATTTTAATCACCATTAGCCGATCTAAAAATAATAAAAATTACAAAAAAGACACGAAAATAATACTTACCGATTCATATATGAACTTTATTTCATGTATTTATAAAACATTTAAGTGAATATATGTGAGTAAAAGTTATAAACTTGTACCCACTCAACGTGGTTTTTGTTAAAAATTAATCCAGTAGTCTAAAGGTTAACCATCAACTTTTCATTTTTGTTTATCATGTCATAAATTATTCCTTTATAATTTCATATATGTAGGTTAATTAAATATATATTGAACCCTGATAACCAAGAAAATGGCAAAAAACATGCCGCCCACAGCAGTTTTGTGGTTAATGTGTAAGAGAGTCCATGAGTTTTATTAGAAATCACAGCGGCAATCTTCACGGCATTGCCAATTGCTGTGGTTAATTGCCAGGGTTGTGTGTGTATATATATTAAAAGTTTGTTTTGTTTAATGACACCACTGGAGCACATCGATTAATCAATGGCGACTGGATGTCAAACATCTGGTAATTTTGACATATAGTCTTAGAGAGAAAACCTGCTATATTGTCCCATTAGTAGCAAGGGATCTTTTATGTGCACCATCCCACAGACTGGCTACCACATATCACTGCCTTTGATATACTTTGATAATATAAATCATAAGTTTATTCATGTTTATCTAAGGTATCCCACATTGTTGTTTAAAAAGATACATTACAATTCTGATTAGGAATCTAATTTTACAGCTAATTTCTAGAATTACTTTTCACTTTCTTACATAATTTATTTCCAGTTACATTTGGTAATTCTTACATTAGAGAGAAAACCTGCCACATTTTTCCATTAGTAGCAAGGGATCTTTTAAACGCACCATCTCACACACAGAATAATACATATCACTGCCTGTGATATACCAGTCATGGCGAACTGGCTCGAATGAGAAATAGCCCAATGGGTTCACTTACAGGTAT